>NW_027140986.1:7934014-8234500 GCF_036365525.1 Heterodontus francisci | reverse complement strand
AGATGGGATCCTGAGCTTTATAAACAGGTGTAGAGTATAGAAGTCAGGAAGTGATGCTAAACCTTTATAAAACAATAGTTTGCCCCCAGCTGGATTATTGTGTCCAATTCTGGGACCACACTTTAGAAAGGACATGGAGGCTTTGGTGAATGAAGAGATTTACTGGAACGATTCCAGGGATGAGATTATTACAATTACACTGATAGACTGGAGAAGCTGGGCTTGTTCTCCTCAGAACAGGGAAGATTAAAAGGAGATTTCCCTTTTGTGAAACCATGTCGAGTTGGTTGGAAGACATTATGGCACACATATTACACAATGACATATTTCTCAAGAGTGTGCAGGTACAGAGGGACCTGGAGGTTCATGAGCAGTGATATTTGAAGGCGGTAGTAAATATTAACAGAGTAATTAGCAAAACAGATGCGATCTTGGTCTTCAGAGAGACAAAGTGAGAGAGAGGGAGGGAGAGACAGGCAGAAAGTGGGGGGGGGAGAGATGGGGAAAGACAGACAGATTGGAGTAGAAATTTTACATCGAACCACGTCAAAAATATCGAAAAAATTTAAAGGGACTGTGCACTGAAAAAGATGGCCAAACACAACAACTAAATTCACTCACCATCCCGACTTTAAAGTATATTGCAATTCCTTCACTGTCACTGGGTCAAAATCCTGGAACTCCATTCCTAACAGCACTGTGGGTGTACCTACCCCTCATGGACTTCAGTGGTTCAAGAACATGACTCAGCACCACCTTCTCAATGGGCAATTAGGGATGGACAATAAATGCTGAGCTTGCCAGCGACACGCACGTCACTCGAATCAATTTTCAAAAAAAATTAAAAATTCGGCACTGAGCCACTTAAGGAGATATTAGGCTAGGTGACCAAACTCTTGGTCAAAGAGGTTGGATTTAGGGAGAGTCTTCAATGAGGAATTGGAGTTAGTGAGAGGCAGAGGTTTCAGAATGGAATTCCAGAGTTAGGGCCTTGGTAGCTTGAAGGCACGGCCACCAATCGTGGAACGATTCAAATTGGGGATATGCAAGAGGCCAGACTGACAGGATCGCAGATATTGAATGGATAGTGGAGCTGGAGGACATTGCAGAGATAGGGAGGGGTCATTTGTGGGAGACAATTCCAAACTTCTACCACCCTTTGTGTGCAGAAATATTTCTTAATTTCACTCTTGAAAGGGTTTTAGACTAATGTTCGATTTTTCGACTGCGTCCCTCGTGCGAGACTCCCCGAACCAGTCAGACGAGTTTCTCTCTGTCTACCCCTTAGTTACATTATTATCTTGTAAACTTTGATTAATTCACCCCTTAACCTTCGAAATTCCAGGGATACAGAGTAAATCTCCGTCCACACTGTCCCATCAAATGCTGCCAAGTCGAGTACAGCCTGGAGTCAGCTACAGAGTAAATCTCCGTCTTCTCTGTTCTATCAAACACTCGCAGGGCAGGTATAGTGTGGGGTTAGATACAGAGTAAAGCTGACACGATATATGCGTCTCTTTCTCCTCCTCCATCCAGATGGAGAGAGTCGCATTGAGAAAGATAGGGATAGATATAGAGAGAGAACAACAGGGAGAGGGAAGGATAGCATTGGGGAGAGAGTACCAGAGAGAAAGAGGAAGAGATCGGGATGGACAGTGTCGGTCAGTGTTCCTGTTCTCATCTTTTTTGCTGACATTGAAATCTATCTCCCACTGTTTTGCTCATTCACTTCGGACATTGATATCTCTTTGTAAATTTATGCCTCTATCCACACTGATTACAATGCTGCCGATTTCTGTGTCAATGGCAAAATTGGGTTTGTGGCATTCTACCCCATCATCTTCAATCATTCATAAATACAGAAAAACTGAGACACACTCGGGCTTTGTATTAGCAGATTAGAGTGAATCATTGCATCCTGGAGGTTTTTTTTAAATTCCAGATTTATGTTTCTTTGAGAAAAAAATCAGAATTCAAATTCCCAGCAGTTCGTGTGGGATTTCAACTCCTGCTTTTTTCAATCATCAGCTCAGGCCTTCAAATTAAAAACCATTAAAAAGAGATTCACTTTCCTACTGCTATTGTCTAGCTGTCTCAGGTTTTGTTTTTTGTCGCCTTGATGTGCTGAATTGTAAATACCTTCAATGCTGCCTATTTGCAAGCGACACAAATCAAATTCTCACCTTATCTAATCAATCAAAACCTGCAAGTCCAGTCATACTCTCCTATTTCCTGTCTCTGAATCGCTCACACTTCCACAATGCAGGCATGTCTGAATGGAAACAGCTGTTAACACATTTCCCAACACGTTTCAGGATGAGGAGCTAGTTTAAACTCACCGATTCCAAGCCCCACATTGAGCTTTACGGTATAAAAGCTAACATAGATGAAATCCCAGTTCTCTCTGTCCTGGCACCCATTCTAACATTGTACCATTTAGTTTATATCACGCAGCCTTCCTTGCAAAATGCATCATTTCACATTTCTCAGCATTGAAGTTAACCTGCCATGTGTTTGTCGAATGATAGGTTGGATAGTAAGCTGTCAAGAGGACAGAAAGCATCTACAAAGAGATTTCCAGAGGTAAAGTGAGTGAGCAAAACATTGGCAGATGTGGGGAAATGTGAGCTTGTCCACTTTAGCAGGAAGAATAAAAAGCAGTATGTTATTGAAAAGACATAAAAGCTATTACATTCCTAACCTTTGCCATTTCTGATGAAAGCTCACTGACCTTAAATGTTCACTCTGCTACTGTCCCCACAGATGCTGCCAGACCTGCTGAGGATTTCCAGCACTTTTTGTTTTTATTCTATCACCCTTACTTTAATCGATTTACAAACTCAGTTTCCAACCCAACCTCTTGCCTTTCTCTTGTTGCCTCCTTAATTTGTGCCTATCTTTTCTAGAACACCACGATTGAAGTCCTCCAATCAGACATCCGTCACTGCCACAGTACCATATCAGCGATTATCAAAATCACAAATGTCATCCCGTGTGACAGAAATAATCATTAACATTTCCTCCTCGAGTTCTCGACCTGTCTGCAGCAATTGACTGAGTTGATAAGTCAATCCTCCAAATCTCTCCACCATCGTCCCCGTGTCTGGAACAGTAATCACCTGCTTCCATTCTTATCTTTAGAATCATTGCCAGAATATCACCATCAATAGATTCTCTTACAATTTCTGCAGCAGTGTCTCTGTTTATCTCGAAGGGTCTATTTCTCACTTGCATTCTGTCTGCCAGTGACATCATCCAAAAACAGAATGTCAGTTTCAATATTGACACCAAACTCTACCTCACACTCACATCTCTCGATCCTCAGTGGTCTCTAGATTGTCACATGGTTTGTCAGAAATCTGGTATTGGCTGAACAGCAATGTCCTCCAATTAAAAATTGGGAAGGCTGAAGCCATTTACTTTGTTTCTTTTTACAAACTTTGCTCTCGAGCCAGAATTCCTTTTTCTGGAAACTGTCTGAGATTGAACCATATTTTTCGCAATCTTGGTCATATAGTAACCTCGAGATGAGCTTTCAGCGACAAGGCTGCGCCATCACAATGACCCATTCGTATTCCACCGTTTCACCTCAAATGCTGCTGAAAATTCATCCGTGTCTTTGCCAGCTCCAGCTTTGAATGTTCAAACACACTCGTGGCCGATCTCCCACATTCTACGCTCGTATTTTTTCATCTATTTATATGAAAGAATCATACTCACTGTGTCCACTGTCAGAACCAGCTGCTGCCCAAGTTCACTGAAGCTCTTGAATGGTAGCCATGGAGGAAATCTGATCACAAAGCCAGGAGCCAATCAAACAGCAGCCAGCACAAGTTACCCCAACTTCCAGTAAGACAGGGCCACATGACCAGGCTCTGCTCTTGGTCAGTTTCACTATCCCTGTCGCCGACCACAGTTTTTGTCGAGCAACGAACGAATCAGGAGCGCAGCCGAAACGGCAGGTATGCTGAATGCCACAGCTCAAATCCTGACCAAGAATAAGACCCCAATCCCTGTCCAGCACAGTTTCATCAAATTTCCCTTTTCCTTATTGCTCCACTGAAATAATTTGAGGAATCGTGGACGAACATATCAACCCTGTTGCAAATGACACCGTGTCAATCACAACAATCTGCCAAGCTATAAATCGCTGTGAACTTACCCCACTCCACTACTCCATTATCATCTGTTGTCGAACAGTAATTGTTAGGCACCACTGTTTCTGCTGCATCGTCAACAGGGTTTTCTCCAATAAACTGTACCCAGGGCATCGTAAATTCCAGCACTACACCATTTCAACACTCTTCTTGCCTTCAAAACCCGTCTGGAAGTCGATATCTCTCACTACGTGCTCATCAATCTCGCACTCTCCATACGTTTGCCCTCGTGCTTGATGTCACGCTGTTTTAACCTGCTCTATCATGCCTTCTGAGATGTCTGGATGTAATATTTGTGTTTGTGTATGTCGCTGTGTGAGTGAGCGCCGCCGCATTAGATTTCATGGTGTGTTTTGAATGAACAGTCCACAGGTTGTGCATTCATGCAATGCAGGATATGTGAAGAGCAGTTCTGGTCTTCAAAAAGGAGCTGAAATTCTCACATGTAGCTTATATATTAGCGGCACAGTGGCGCAGTGGTTAGCACCGCAGCCTCACAGCTCCAGCAATCCGGGTTCAATTCTGGGTACTGCCTGTGTGGAGTTTGCAAGTTGTCCCTGTGTCTGCGTGGGTTTTCTCCGGGTGCTCCGGTTTCCTCCCACAAGACAAAAGACTTGCAGGTTGGTAGGTAAATTGGCCATTATAAATTGCCCCTAGTATAGGTAGGTGGTAGGGAAATTTAGGGACAGGTGGGGATGTGGTAGGAATGTGGGATTAGTGTAGGATTAGTATAAATGGGTGGTTGATGGTCGGTACAGACACGGTGGGCCGAAGGGCCTGTTTCAGTGCTGTATCTCTAAAAAATAAAAAACAGGAATCACAAGAAAAATAATAATATACAATGGACACATTGATGGACTGGTAATAAAATGCTGCAAATGAGCCAATGTTGCAAATGATTTGTCAATTGATTATCTATATCTGCTTGCTCTAATTGTGATTAAGAGCAGCTGATACTAATTGTGAAAATATTAGGGTACTTATGGGAGAACCAGTTTCCGCCCTGGGAGGGATACAGGGGAGCTGGTCTGGAGCAGGGAAATGTAGTCTGCACTTATACTGTGTGGATGATTGTGAATAAGCCGATGTGGAAGTAAGAACGGTTCCTGCTTGATCCTTTGACGGATGCATGTTTATCAAATTAACATAATGGTCCTACATTTTGCGCCTTCTCAGGATCAGATCTTGTAATTGGCATGTTTCATGCTCCTTTGTTGATCGCTGTCAGGGAGTGGGATTTGACTAACCTCAGGCCGTGCAGGGCAGGTGAAGAAAATATTCCATGAGATTATCAGTCCCTCCCTCAGGATAATTCAAACCAGCAAGGAACCTACTCAGCACAAAGTAAAAATCTGCAATCATTGTAATTCATGTGAGGGAGAGGCAGAAGAACATGGCCATGATTTTGTTGGCAGATTTGCCTTGAAGACTTTAGGGGGGTTTGTTGAATGTCAAGTTAGTAAGTGTAGAACTATTCCATCCTGATATTGTGCGAAATTGAACAGAAAATCACATAAATATTTGGGAACAGCATGTAAAATTAGGAGGGAAAATAGACTTTCTCGAGAAAAGAAAACGAAATTATTGAAATCGGAAGATGTTTGTACTGACAAAGGATTGAATCTGATTCACCAGTGAATCCACGTCTTTCGTTTCTGTTTGTTACAAATGTGAAACCTGTGGGACCTTTGCCTTGACAGCCAACTGACATAGTCCTCGTTGTTAGATGTTTCCTGCTGCTGTGTTTTGGTAACCCAGAAGATACAATTACACCCTGGGGCCGGAATTGTATTACTTACATTCCGTGGAACACGGCAATCCGTTGTCAATCCCTTCCAGAACTCTGAGTAAGAGCTGTGCTGCTAACAGCTTCCTCCATCACCTACCAATTGGACACTCGAGCTACAGTTCCATGAACAAGAAGGCAAGGTTGGCCCTCCCATTAGCCCGAACACCCACACACCCATTCTGCATTCCCCCCGTTACTACGATGTCTCTCCAAGCAATGGGAAGATATGGTTCTTCAAATTTCCAAGATTAAGCCTTGAATGCCCCAAGGTTCGTATACACACAATCATAACTATCCATATTGTGACCTCCCCTTTAAAACATGGATGATAGTAGAGTGAAGGGTATGTCGGTAGTCTGATCTTCGAGTATGTTTATGGTTGGGGACAACAGCGTAGGCCGAAGGGCCTTTACTGTGCTGTACTGTTCTATGTTCTAAAATTGATGGTGAATTGAAGAGCCTATATCAGATCCAATTACCCCTCTTCTTGTCCATATATGACACAGTACAGCATATTTTCCATGTATTCCTTATCATTACAATGTATCTTTTAACAATTATCGCATCCAATCATGAAACTAGTGGCTTGTTTCAACAAATAGACCAACGAGAGTTTATACTTCCCCCAACTACCCTGTCATTTTCCTCTTTCTATTATACGGTCGAAGTTTGAGGCCAGTTTGAGAAGCAATTTACTCTGGAAAAATGACGGACAAACTGAAACTGTCTTCTTTCACTCCCACAAAAAGCATTGCATTTTTTGCATTGTTTGCATCAGATTTGGGCTGATGAAAGGCAACTAAACATCGCAACACAAATTAACCATGAAATGGCCTTGTCCAACAAGAGAGATTCTAACCACCTCCCCTGATATTCATCGTCGTGGTCACTCCCCAATTACCACATTATTAATTTCATAGGCGTTACCTTTGATCAGAAATTTAACTGGGCCAGCCAAATAAATATTGTTGCTCCAGAGAAGATCAGACTTTGGGATTTATGCAACAAATAACTCACTGACCTTTACATCTGCAATCCACAAGGTATAAGTCAGGAATAATGGAATACACTCCACTTTCCTGGATCTGTGCCGACGCCAACAAAACTCAAGCGCCTCAGAAAAATCCAAGTAAATGGGCTTGCATGATGTGCATACGATGCACCATACTAACACTTAACTCCTTCCACCACCAGCACACTGTGGCTGCCGTGTGCACCATATATAACATCACACCGCAGGAAGTTACCAAATTTATTTCGACAGCTCCTTTCAAGCATGAGACTGCTAATACCTAAAAGGATAAGGGCGGCAGACACATGGAAACATGAACACTTGAATGCTCCCTCCAAGACACAAACATCCTGAGTTGGAACGACATCGCCATTTCTTCATTATTGCTGGGTCAAAATCTTGCAGCCTCCTTTCTAATTGCACTGCGGGTGTACCTAAAGCAGATGGAGTCCAGCGTTTCAAGAAGGTGGCCCTCCACCACGTTTCCAAGAGATACGAAAGATGGATAACAAATCCCAGCCTCGCCAGCAATACCCACATCCAAGGAAAAAGAAGGAACAACCCTCATCTTGCTACTTCCGACTAAGCCCAGATGTGTGTTACATTGGTGCCCTGCCCCGCGTTGTACTCAGCACATTCTCCACAGTTTATGAATAAGCAGTCTCCAAATTAAAATGGTGATGAGGAGGACTTTCTTCTCTTGAAAGTTCCATCGCATTTAAAATTCACTTACCCAGAGTCAGTGGAGTCTGGCTCATTGAATATATTCAAGGCCGGTTCAGACTGACTTTTCACGAATTACTGTTGTCTCGCGGGAAATTGGAATTATGGCCATGGTCAGATCTGCCATTGTGGTATTGAATGGTAGAACATGATCTATGGGCTGAATGGCCTACTCCCGCTTTTATTTCTAATGACCTTATGATCATAGGTGAAAGGTAATCTGTTGCATATCTTGCACTTGCATAGAAAGGAGCTTCGGGCAAGCAAACCAGATCTTGGTTGTGACGGAAGAGTGAACAAAGATATTTTGTTCGCGATTTTAGGTGGACATGGTGGAAATGGAGGTGGATGATGTGTTGAAGCTGGAGGCGGTTGCAATGGAAAGTGAATTAATATCATTGTTCTGGAAGGTAGGGAAGGAGGTGAGGACAGTCACTCGGGTGATGGAACAGATAAAGCTGAGGCCTCTGCAAAACCTATGTGAGGAATACACGGTTAATGTGAAATTAAGAGACTGCAGAAGCTCTGGTGTGGAAGATGTCATCGTTTAAACAAACTAAAGTCGATGAGGTAACTGAGAGAATGGAAGTTATTATTTCGGCAAAGTGGAGTTTGAGGAGGTGTGGTCAAGATAACTGTGGAAGTTGGTGGATCACAGTAAATATTGATGTAGAATCTGTCCAATTAAATGGAGAGAAGGAATTCGTGGAAGAGAAGTGAGGAGTCACAGATGGACCGTTTTCAGGCGAGGGAGGTACAGATATTTCAATGCAAATTTGATTAAATTTTCGAGCTCGATGGGAACAAGGCTTTGACACAGCCACAATCATCGATGTATCGGATAAAGAGGTTGAAAAGGGAAACGGAGTAGCTCGGACTATGTGAGGGAGAGAACAATATTGAAAATCCTGCCATTGTGTCCAGTTCTAGGAACCACACTTTGAGGAACAATGTATAGGCTTTAGAGCGGGTGTAGAAAATGTTCAAGAGAAAATTCCAGGGGTGACAGATGTTTTATGCCGACAGATGACAGAATCGGAGTTGTTCTCCTTTAAGAGGAAATTGAGAGAGAGTTTGATAGAGTTGTTCCAAACCATGGGCTGTTTCAACAGAGTAAATAGAGAGAAACTGCTCTCATTGACAAACCTGGCGAAAACTAAAGGACACAGGTTTAAGGGATTGGCAATAGAATCAAAACGACATGAGGGAAAACGTATGTTTCCAAAGCACGTTTTGAGGATATGAAATGAACTGGCTGAGAGAGTGGTGAAGATAGATTCAATCAGAAGCGAATAGAATAAACAACTGAAGAGAAAAACAATGCAGGTTAGTGATGAGCAGATGTGGGAATGAGATTAGCTGAGCTGCCCGTGCAGAGAGCTGACACGGGCAAGACAGACAAAATGGCCAACTGCTGTGTTGCAACCATTCTTTACTCCGTTTTGTTTAAATATATGAATTGTTGAACGGAATTGCACAGCTAAAGAGAGCATCCAAATTAGAGATGAACATCCATTACAGACTTCTCTGACGTTAGGAATTTAATTTCTGAATAGTCATGCAGAGTGAAGGCCATCACTAAAACAATATGAAATCTACAGATGGGACTCATGATCTTTCCAGGACTTCCTTGAACACAGCTTCCAGTTATGATTAGTTGGTTATTGTGATCAGATTTGTCCAGACTTGGGGGTGGGGATGGGTCCAATTCAATTTTACTGGAAAATATATTCCATCAACAGGGAATTAACACAGCTGCCGTAATCTGTTTGTTCAAAAATTAAGAAAAACTGTTTGAACAATTATGCTACTTCAGTATCCCCTTGGCGATCCGAGAGGGTATAAAGTTAATGCACTGGGAATGTGTCACCTCAGAATGTATTTCAGAGATATTACCTGCAGCACGAACAGACCGATCACTCCAAGCAAAAAATGCACCGACCAATTCAATGGGTGAGGAACATATTCGATATAATCCTTGCTGTAATTGGCGTTCCTGGTAAGTATCCCTAAACAGTGAAGATTTGTAAATCTGTGTATGAGCTGGTTTCTTCGATTACCATGGGAATAATAATATTACATGAGATCGAATGGTTACAGGTACACAGACATAACTCAATAATATAATTGCATTAATTTCCTGATTTATCTGTGCAGTTTTAATCTATTGTCTCAACTGTTTCAAGCTCGAGACACTCTGTATTGTAAAGTTATTGAATTATGTGGAATGTTGTGTTCTGTGGAATCACAGTTCAAAGCAGGAAAATCTCAGAGTGGAAGGATTACCGGAATTATGTGTAAATGTAGAATTATACAGTGTGTGTGTGCACTTACTGGAGTGGAGCACCTGACCTCAGCGATCATGTATAACTGGCACTCTCTGTCACTCCAGAATTGCACTGATTGTGTCTGACTAAATGATGTGGACCACGTAACTCTAGGGACCACGTATTTCCTGGAGTATCTGTCATTGTATTCAATGCGGTTCCCCATCTTACTCTTACTCGAAGTAATGTTGTTGACAGCACTATCAGGTGCTGATTAATTTACTTCCCGAGCACAGTCTTGAGAAGCGTTTGGTCATAAGTGCACTGCAATAATAAATAATCCTCATCAATATGACGAAAAACACTGATGACTATGACTTGTTAATAGACAAGTTACTGATTTTACAGCACAGAATATGGGCATTCGGTACCACTAGATTAGGACTGTCTTCCTGCTCTGCACGAGCCTCTCTTCATTCCAGCTCATCTCATCCTATCTGTATATCCTTCCAATCCTGTCTCCCTCATGTACTAACCTCGCTTCTTCTTATTTTTTTCCATTGTAGCTATTCCAAGAGGTCTCAAGTCCACGTTCCGATCACTCCGAGTAAATAGGTCTCTCTTGAATTCCATCGTGAATTTATTGATGACCATCTTATTTTACGGAAATGCAGAACTGGTCACCAGCCAAAGTGGAAATATCAGCTCCACGTTATCCCTCTCTAACCCTTTTATAATTTTAAAGGCCTCTATTAGTTCACCACTCATCCTTCACTTATCGACATAATAGAGCCACAACATATCCCAATAATTATAATCTCCCAGTTATGGTATTATTTCTGTGAAGAATACGTGCACCTGCTGGTTACACTGGATATTTATATCATGTATAGTACAGAAGAGTACACAGTATTTATGTGTTCAATCACCAGCTTTCTAATACGTTATTATGACACTTTTCTTTTAATGATATTCCAGTAGAAATAAATGTCTGTACTTTGATCACATTTGCATTGACTCATGAAACTCCCTTTTCACTTTCACACAATTATACATCAGAGGGAGTGGTCCAAGATGTATGAGTGTCTCCTATCAGTGGGAATGGTTCGAGTCAGGGATAGATTTCTTCGACCCAGGGAGTGATTCGAGTCCGGGATGGGTTCCTACAGTGGGAGTGTTTGGAGACCGGGTGCAGTTCTCCAGTCTACCCATCCTTTGGCTCCTCATTGCTACATTTAACTAGTTGACCAGCGTCCGGTGAGCGGGGTGCTGTACCTCCTCGTTCAGGATTTGTTAAATCTGGAACTTCTGCTGTTGGAGGCAGGTTGGGATCATGGAGCCGATATGACCAGATCCCAATCAACACGGTTTTGGTGCTAAAATCCTTTTTGCCAGGGTTGAGAAGCGGAGAATGTTTTTCAGTAATTTGCAGCCACTTCTCCCTTCTCTCCTTTACAGTTAATTTAGTCTCAATTGTGATCCTGTCCAAGGGAAATTGCGGACTCTCCACCTGCACCACCCGCTACCTGGTGGCCATGTCAACGGCGGATCCACTGTTCATTATCACTGAGATCATACTCCGGAGAATCAATAGGCTTTATTTCACATTAGATTTCCTGGACCTCACCTTTGTGTGTCACTCTCGCTATGTCCTGATCCGTGCAGCCCTCGACTGTTCCGTCTGGTTCACCATCGCGTTCACATTTGATCGATTTGTTGCCATTTGTTGCCTGAAGCTGAAATCGAAATATTGCACCAGGAAAACTGCAACTGTGGTTCTAACAACAACTGGCATTCTGCTCTGTCTAAAAAATATTCCCATCTACTTTAGATTTAAACCTAGACGGGTAATGGACAATGTAGAATGGCGTTGCTCGAATAAGCGAAGCTATTTTACTGACCCTCGATGGATTGGATTTAGAATGTTTGAAAAAGCTTTAACACCATTATTGCCTTTCATTTTAATTCTGTTGCTGAACGCTCTGACGTTCAGACACATTTTAGTGACCAGTCGAGTTCGTCAGAGACTGAGGGATCAGAGCAAGAAAGATAATCACAGTGACTCTGTACTGGAGAGAAGAAGGAAGTCTATGATTTTACTCTTCAGCATATCTGGCAGTTTTGTATTTCTGTGGCTGGTGTATATGTTATATATTTTTCGTGTTGGTCATTTCTTAGGTGATGATTCTTCTTATATCTGTGCAAATGTTACATATATGCTGCGGAATTTAAGTTGCTGTCCAAACACATTTATTTATGTGGCCACTCAGTCCGAGTTCAGAGAGCAGTTAAATAGCGCGGTGAAATATCCAGTTACATCAATTATTAAATTAATTAAATAACAAAGCAACTGAGACCAGCTTAAAGATCCAGTGGTTTTTGGACAAGAGGAGTCCGCTGGATGTCCAGAAGAAAATGGCCTGTAGGAGTAAATACAAACACTAGAGTTGTTAGCAACGGGAAGAGCGGGTCGAGAGCAGGAAGATCGGAAGTAGATTAGAAGGAATTAAAAAGGATAACGAGCAGTGAACAAAAGGAAAGAGATGACCTTCGTAAAGGGGTCAGGGGGAGAGTGATTGCTCGCCTGAAAGGAACTGATGTGAAAATAGCTTGAACTGGATATGACACCTATCATTAAACAAGAACCATGCAGTTTAATAAGTATGCTAACTGACATGATCAATTAGCTATAGCTGTAGAAGAAAACATTTATATTTAAAAACCCTGGGAATGTTGAGGTGAATTGTTTACAGTAGTTGGCATTGTTGATAAGAAGATGAAAGATTGATGTATAACTGCTTTGTATCTGCAAGGATGTGATATCTGTTCACACAATGCAATATTTACTCTGGGAGCCTATGAAATAAGAGATAGACATATTTTTCGCGTCCTCCACTCTAATTACAGAGGTGCAGCGACAGCAGATGAATCTCACGTTAAACTAATGAAAGAGTTAATTCAAAGGATATCATAATAACGAATCGGAATCCCAAAAGATGGAAACTCAGAGTCTTTGTTGGTACAGTTTACAATGGTGTTTGTGGTGTAATTATTCAGAAACACAGTTCAGCGTAATGTCAATTCAGAGACAGGAGAACAAAGGGACCGCCTGTGCTGGCAACATTCAAGGAATCTTGGCCTTGAAGGGGAAGAAACGTCCATGTTGTCTTCAGTGTTTTTTTGTTAAGTATTTATAACATCTTGCTTAATAAGTTATACTGGATTCATAAGTAGCTGTTATTAGTACCTTTTTAGGTCAAGCACAGCTGAGAACCCCATTGTAATAAGTTGAAAATTCAGAACTGAGAATTTTTAAATAAAAGTGTTTTATGCCTCAAAACCCCAAAACATACAATGGTGCAACTTGGGGCCAGACGTTGAAAAAAGCTAATACGAAATGACTGATAGTGAAGTTGAGTGGAATCTTGCTCTGATTAGTCTGACCAACGTTTTACATTCAGGGAAGAGAATTGCTAAGGGAAACAACCAGACATAGATCCGCAAGACCTGTGAATAAGATGTCATTTGAATTACGAGGTAAATTATTGGTAAAAAGCATAGAACGAATATCAGCGGAAAAGAGGAATAATTTAGTATTTTAAGCTTCCAAGAACCATAGAATCATAGGAACATAAAATGTTTAAGGCACAAAAAGAGGCCACTTTGGCCCATCGTGTCTGTGCCAGCCGGAAAAGGATCCAACGATTCCAATCCCATCTTCCAACATTTAGTTCTTAGCCCTGCAGATAATGGTAGCTGAGGTGCATATCCAGACTCATTTTCAATGAGTCGAGAGTCTCTGCCTCAACTCCCCTTTCAGGCAGTGAGGTCCAGATCCCTACCACCCTCTGGGTGAAAAGATTGTTTCCTTAATCTCCCCTCTATTTTTCTAGCAATCAGTTTAAAGGTATGCCCCCTCGTCACTGACCTCTCAGCTAAGGTGAATACATCCTTCACCTCCACTCTATCCAGGCTCCTCAAGATTTTGTACATTTCAATCAGATCTCCTCTCAGCCTTCTCTGTTCCAAGGAGAATAACCACAGCCTATCCAGTCTTTCCTCCTACCTGCATTTTTCCAGTCCTGGAAAGATCCTCATAAATCTCCTCTGTCCCCTGTCTCGTGCAATTACATCCTTTCTGCAATGAGGTGACTTGAGCTGCACAAAATTCTCAAGTTGTGGCATAACCAATGAGTTATACAGTTCCAGGATAACCTCCCTGCTCTTATATTCTATACCACAGCTAATAAAGGAAGGGATTCCATTTGCCTTCTGAACCACCTTATCGATCCTGTCCTGCTACCTTCAGGGACCTGTGGACATTGACTCCAAGGTCCCTCACTTCCGCTACACTTCTCAGTATTTTCTCTTTAATCATGTATTCCTTTGCATTGTTTGACCTCACTAAATACACCACCTCACACTTCTTCAAGTTGAATTCCATTTGCCTATTTTTTTGCCCATCTGAGCAGACCCTCAATATCTTCCTGCCGCCTAAAGTTACTCTCTTCGATATCTACCACAGGACCAATCTTCGTGTCATACGCAAACATTGATCATGATCCGTACATTAACGTCCAATCATTAATATCCACCACAAAAAGCAGGGGACCCAGTACTGAGCTCTGCGGGACGCTACTGGAAAGAGCCTTCCTGTCGCTAAAACATCCGTCAACAATTACAATTTGATTCCTGCTGCTGAGCCAATTTTGTAGCCACCTTGCTGCATTTCCCTGAATCTCATGGGGATATTATTTTTTTAACCAGTTTGCCATGTGGGACCTTGTCAAAAGCCTTGCTAAGTTCTATGTTGACCAGATCAGCTGCCCACCCTCATCTATCTTCCTTGTTACTGCTTCAAAAAATGTGATCAAGTTGGTCCAACAAGATTTTCCCTTAACAATTCCATACTGACTATCCTTGATTAACCTGTGCCTATCTAAGTGACAGTTTATCCTGTCTCTCAGAATAGATTCCAATAATTTGCCCACGACTGAAGTTAGGCTAACTGACCTGTGATTATTAGGTCTATCCTTCGCTCCCATTTTCATCAGAGGTACAATTTCGCAATTCTCCAATCCTTAAGCACCGCACCCCTGTATCCAGTGAGGACCATGGTGCTGAGGACGCAGTGGATAGCATGTTCAGCGAGGTGGTCACACCGCAGGTAATGGCTGCACAGGCAGAAGAGGGATGGCTGTCCACCAGCAGGAGTAGTAGGCGCAGGCAGGTTGTGCAGGAGTCCCCTGTAGCCATCCCCTGTCAAATTGATATACCGTTTTGGATACTGTCGGTGGGATGGTCTCTCAGGGATAGTAGCAGCAGCCAATTTTGTGGCATCACAGATGGCTCTGCTGTACAGCAGGGCAGGAAAAAGAATGGGAGATCCATAGTGATAGGAGATTCAATTGTAAGGCGAACAGACAGGCGTTTCTTTGGCCGCAAACGAGGCTCCAGGATTGTGTGTTCCCTCCGTGGTGCTAGGGTCAAGGATGTCTCAGAGCGGCTTTTTCAAGGAAAAAGCATGTTGTCTCTTAAGGATTCTCCCTCGTTAAAAAGTGGTTGGAATTGGTTTGAACATGTGTTTCTTTGTCCTTTGCTTTTAGAACGAGAGGTGGGATGTCATTACATCCAGAGAACTTTTGCTTCACCACTTTAAAACTAGTAGGGTTAACCCTTACCGCTAGCAACTTAACCATTTGCTGAATGGCATTTTTTGTGAGATATAAATAGGATTTTGTGATAATTGCTGTTTCTAAATTGCCACAGATATCTGGATTGAATTAACTCATCTGGTTCCAAGCCGAATGGACCTTGAGTTCTTCGTTTCTCTAAATAGGTGGACCATATGGTCACAGAGATTCAGCACTTTAAGACTTTTGCAACATTTATGACAGCATGGTGATATTTTGATCTGAAGGCTTGGCCTTCTTTTTATAAAAAGTCAGGAATTGTCATTAATTCATTCATACATTTGTTTCTATTTATTATTTTTCTAGAGAAAGTCTTTGCAATTATTTGCAGACAACTTCCATAACAACTGTAGACATTATTGTCTCTGATGAATTCATCTGAAGCCACTAAACATGGAAATAATTGTTTATGACATTTAAATCAATAATAAAGAAATATTATGAGTTACTATTCCAATTACCCAAAAGGAAATCTATCTGAGTTTAAATGGGTATAATCATACATCATTTTCAAAAACGTTGATGGAAATACCGTCCAGGTGGTTGCTCACTATTGAAGGAAAACCTTTTTTTAAGATAAATAAATGGAAGATATTGTCAACTGACGACACCATTATTTGAATTTGAGAAACTTAATTTTTTTAAAAATCATTATAATTTGGTGCATTTCCTATCAACAGTAAAGGGGTATCTGAGGTAAATAATAAGCCAGCGTGCATAATCTGCTGTTTTAATTGTATGTAATTACATGATAATAGTTTAGGAATTAACAGCATTCCTGTGAAAGGATAATGACTGTCATCGAGTGAGGTGATGTGCAAGTGGGGTGACTGTCTTCAATCTGAGGAGTGTCAATGAAGTTTTAACAGATAATAGCATTCTTCATCATCAGTAGTCATTTGGGGTTATGATATTTTAGAAGGTAAGAAAATGTAAAATTTGTGCAGATCGCACCATTCATGAGATAAAGAATGGAAAGAGTGCTCAACAACAAAAATGAGATTGAGGAAGTTGATTTTGTCCTTTGGGGAATTGGAGGTTCTTGGAATCGTGTCTGAAATTGACCAACTTTACTTAATCCTCATAATAATTCATGAGTGGACTCATCATCGCGTGACGTATGCAACTTCAGGCAACCCGCCTGGTCGCACACTGCGCTGCACTTTACGCATACAGCAATGCAACGCCAATGGATATTCACCCAGGCCTCAAGCTCCACTCTCCCCCTCGCAACACTCTCTGGCTGCTCCGATGTGTACATCGCTGCTCTGTCCCGCTGCTCCGCTCTTTCGGATGCTCTGCTCCTCCCGCTTGCCTCAATCTCCGGCCGCTCTACTGCCCCCTGGCGGCTCTCTCTGGCCGCTCAGCTCTTTCTGGCTCCTCCACTGGCTCGCACCCTTCTCGGCCCGATTCGCTCCCACCCACACCCATCCCGCTCGGCTCCCGCTGAACCCCCGTCCCTGGTTTCTCTTGGAGTTATTTGCATCCTTGAATACAAACGTCTTTTTTCAAGAAAACCAAATTTGATAGTCGGGCCACTACCCGCGGCATTGGGATCATGCATGGGGAGATCGACAATGGGTTGAAGACAGACACACGACCCTCCAACTTTTAGATCTCTTGATAAGATCACGTGAGAATCGAGAATCATAGAATCATAGGGGGTTTAAGGCACAGAAAGAGGCCACTTGGCCCTTCGTGTCACTGCCAGCTGTAGAACAATCCACTCATTCAAATCCCACCTTCCATTATTGAGTCCGTAGCCCTGCAGATTACAACACTCGAGGTGCATATGCAGACTCATTTCGAATGCGTTGAGGGTTCCTGCCTCAACTATACTTTCAGGCAGTGAATTCCAGAGCCCCACCACATACTGAGTGAAAAGTAGTTTCCTCATCTACCCTCTAATTATTCTAACAATCACTTTAAATCTATGCCCCCTCGTCACTGCCCTCTCTGCAAGGCCGAACAACTCCACCTTATGCAGGCCCCTCACAATTTTATGCATTTTATCCAGATCATCCCTCAACCTTTTCTGCTCCAAGAAGAACCAGCCCTGCCTATCCAACCATTCCTCGTAGCTGAGCTTTTTCCAGTACGCAACATCCTGATAAAGCTCCTCCGTAACATTTCGAGTGCAAGTGCATCCTTACCGTAACGAGGTGACCAGAACTGCACACAATACACAGGTTGTGGCCTCAGCAATGAGTTATATAGATCCAGCATAAGCTCCCTGCACTTTTCTGCTATATAGAAAATAGAACATAGAACATAGAACAGTACAGGACAGTACAGCCCTTTTGGCCCACGATGTTGTGCCGAACCTTTAACCTTCTCTAAGATCAAACTAGCTACCTACCCTTCATTCTACGATCATCCATGTACGTGTACAAGAGTCGCTAAAATGTTCCCAATGTATCTGCTTCTACTACAACCTCTGGCAGCGCTTTCCACGCACCCACCACTCTCTGTGTAAAGAACCTAACTCTGATATCTCCACGAAACCTTCCTCCAATCACCTTAAAATTATGCCCCCTGGTGATAGTCCTTCCCGCCCTGGTAAAAAGTCTATGGCTATCCACTCTATCTATGCCTCTCATCTTCTTGTACACCTCTATCAAGTCACCTCTCATCCTTCTTCGCTCCAATGAGAAAAGCACTAGCTCCCTCAATCTTTCTTCGTAAGACATGCCCTCCAGTACAGGCAGCATCCTGGTAAATCTGCTCTGCACCCTCTCTAAAGCTTCCACATCCTTCCTATAATGAGGCGACCAGAACTGAACACAATGTTCCAAGTGTGGTCGAACCAGGGCGTGATAGAGCTGCAGCATAACCTCGCGGCTCTTAAACTCAGTCCCCCTGTTAATGAAAGTCAACACACCATACGCCTTCTTAACAACCCGATCAACTTGCGTGGCAACTTTGAGGTATCTATGGACATCGACCCCAAGATCCCTCTGTTCCTCCACACTACCAAGAATCCTGTCTTTTAGCCTGTATTGTGCTTTCAAATTCAACCTTCCAAAATGAATCACTACACACTTTTCCAGGTTGAACTCCATCTGCCACTTTTCAGCCCAGCTCTGCATCCTGTCAACGTCCCGTTGCAACCTACAACAGCCTTCCACACTATCCACAACTCCAGAAATCTTCGTGTTATCGGCAAACTTGCTAACCCAGCCTTCCACTTCCTCATCCAAGTCATTTATAAAGATCACAAAGGGCAGAGGTCCCAGAACAGATCCCTACGGAACCCCACTGATCACCGAGCTCCATGCTGAATACTTTCCATCGACTACCACTCTCTGTCTTCCATGGGCCAGCAAATTCTATATCCAGACAGCCAACTTTCCCTGTATCCCATGCCTCCTCATTTTCTGAACCAGTCTACCATGGGGAGCCTTATCAAACGCCTTGCTAAAATCCATATACACCACATCCACTGCTCTTCCTTCATCAATGTGTTTTGTCACATTTTCAAATAGTTCAATAAGGCTTGTGAGGCATGACCTGCCCCTCACAAAGCCATGATGACTATCTCTAATCAAACTATGCTTTTCCAAATAATCATAAATCCTGTCTCTCAGTTTTTTCCCCAATAAGTTGCCCACTACCGACGTTGGACTGACTGGTCGATAATTCCCAGCGTTATCCCTATTCCCTTTCTTGAACATGGGAACAACACTTGCCACCCTCCAATCATCCGGTACTACTCCAGTGGACTGTGAGGAGGCAAAGATTATCGCCAAAGGCGCAGCAATCTCTTCCCTCGCTTCCCGTAATATCCTTGGTTATATCCCGTCTGGCCCCGGGGACATATCTGTCCTCATATCATTCAACATTTCCAGCACATCTTCCCTCAATACCTCAACCTGTTCGAGCATATCAGCCTGTTTCACGCTGTCCTCACAAACAACTAGGTCCCTCTCACTGGTGAATACTGAAGCAAAGTATTCATGTAGGATCTCCCCCACCTCCTCCGACTCCAGGCACAGGTTCCCTCCACTATCCCTGATCGGCCCTACCCTCACTCTGGCCATCCTCTTGCTCCTCACATAAGTGTAGAATGCCTTGGGATTTCCCTTAATCCTACCCACCAAGACTTTTTCATGTCCCCTTCTAACTCTCCTAAGTCCATTCTCCAGTTCCTTCCTGGCTACCTTGTAACCCATTAGAGCCCTGTCTGATCCTTGCTTCCTCAACCTTAAGTAAGCTTCCCTCTTCCTCTTGAAGAGCTGTTACACATCTCTTTTCATCCAAGTTTCCTTCACCCTACCATCCCCTCCTTGCCTCATCGGGACAAACCTATCCAGCAGTCGCAGCAAGTGCGTCCTAAACAACCTCCACATTTCTGTCATGCATTTCCCTGAGAACATCTGTTCCCAGTTTATGCTCCCCAGTTCCTGCATAATAGCATTGTAATTCCCCCTCCCCCAATTATTTTTTTCCCCATTCCATCTGCTCCTGTCCCACTCCATGACTATAGTAAAGGTCAGGGAGTTGTGATCACTGTCACCGAAATGCTCTCCCACCGAGACATCTGCCACCTGGTCTGGTTCGTTGCCAAGCACCAAGTCCAACATAGCTTCCCCCTAGTCGGCCAATCTACATATTGAGTCAGGAAACCTTCCTGGACACACCTGACAAAAACTGTTCCATCCAAACTATTTGCACTAGGGAGGTTCCAATCAATATTAGGGAAGTTGAAGTCACCCATGACAACAACCCTGTTACTTGTGCACCTTTCCATATCTTGGCATATAAAGGAAATGATTCCACCTGCCTCATTAACCAGGTAATCGACCTGTCCTGCTACCTTCAGGCATCGGTGAACATTCACCCCATGGTCCCTCACGTCCTGTATTCTTTTCAGTATTTTCCCATTAATCATGTAGTCCTTTGCCTTCTTTGACCTCCCCAAATGCATCATCTCGCAATTCTCCGGGTTGAGTTCCATTTGCCAATTTTCAGCTCATCTGAACTATCCATCAATATCTTCTTGCATCCTATAGCTACCCTGTTCGCTATCGACAACCCGGCAGATCTTGGTGTCATCTGCGAACTTTTGATCATGCACCCTACATTTACGTCCAAATCGTTTATATATACCACAAAAAGCAAGGCACCCAGTACTGAGCCCTGAGGAATGTCACATGAAACAGCCCTCCAGTCATTAAAACAACCATAAACATTACCATTTGTTTCCTGCCACTGAGCTAATTTTGTATCAACCTTGCTGCATTTCCCTGGATCCCATGGGATTTTATTACTTTTAACCGGTCTACCATGTGGCACCTTATGAAAAGCTTTGCTAAGAGCCATGTAGACCACATCAACTGCATTGCCCTAATCAAGCTTCCTTGCTATTTCTTCAAAAAATTCGATCGAGTTGGTCAAACAACATATTCCCATAACAAATCCATGCTGCCTATCCTTGTGTAACCTGTGCCTTTTCAAATGACAGTTTATCCTGTCTCTCAGAATAGATTCCAATAATTTGTCCACGACTGAGGTTAGATTGACTAACCTGTAATTATTCGGTCAATCCCTCACTTCCTTTTTAAATAGAGGTACAACATTAGCAGCTCTCCAATCCTCTGACACCACAACTGTATCCAGAGACGACTGGAAATGATTCTCAGACCTTCCACTATTTTCCCTCTTGATTCTGTTAACAGCCTAAGGTACATTTCATCCAGCTCTGGTGATTTATCAACTTTCAAGGATGCTAATCTTATCAATACCTCCTTTCTCCCTATGTTTATCACAATCAATACTTCATTCTCTTGCTCCTTAACTAAAATATCTGCATCGTCCCTATCTTTTGTGAAGACTGACGCAAAGTATTCAGTCCGAATCATACCAACATTTTTTGCCTCTTCACAGCGGTTACCTTTTTGGTATTGTATTGGACCCTACTCTCTCCTTCGTTATCCTCTTACTCTTAATATATTGACAATACATCTTTGGGTTCACCTTGATTTTGCTGGCCAATATTTTTTCATGCCCTCTCTTTGCTTTCCTAATTTCCTTTTTGATTTCACCCCTCCACTTTGTATGCTCCTCATGGCTTTCTGTAATATTAAGTTGTCGGTGCCAGACATCTGCTTTTCTTTTTGCCCGTACCTTCACCAGTAAGCTCTAGATTTGGCCATCTCATCCTTTATTCTTTGTGGGAACATGATTACTCTGAACCCCTTAAATCTCCCCTTTGAATGCCTCCCAATGCTTTAACACTGAATAACCTTCAAGTACTTGTTTCCAGTCTACATTCACGAAATCAATCCTCAGTTTAGTAAAATTGACCTTGCCGCAATTGAGAAATCTAACCCCTGTTCTATATCTGTCCTTTTAGATAATTATGTTAAAACTGACCGAATTTTGATCACTACCAACAAAATAATCCCCACTGCCACTCCTTCCACCTGTCCATCTTTATTTACTAAAACTAAGTCTGCAACTTTACCCTTTCTTATTGGTCTTGTTTCATACTGGCCAGAAACGTTCTCCTGAATGCACTGAAAGAATTCTCTTCCTTCAACCCCTTTCACGCGTAAACTATCTCAGTTATTTGCAGGTACTTAAAATCCCCTACCCGTTACTGCCCTGCTGTTCTTACACTTCTCAGAGAGTTGCCTCAAAATCTGCTCTTCTATCTCCCTCTGACTGTTTGGGGTTCTGTTGTACATTCCCAGCACTGTGATTGCCCCTTTTTGTTTTGTCCTTAGCTCAATCCATATGCCCTCATTTCATGAACCTTCCAGCATATCATCCCTCCCCACATCTGTAATAGCTTTCTTGTCCAAAATTGCCACTCCCTCTACTTTCTTATCCCCTCAGGTCCCCATCCCCAGCCAAACTGTTTTAAAGCCTTCCCAACAGCACTAGCAAAACGTGCCGCAAGGAACTCAGTCACAGCTCTGTTCAGTTGCAACTCGTCCAGCCTTCACGGGTCCCATCTCCCGCAGAGACGGTCCCAATGTTCCAGTCACCAAGGCGGCCGAAGCGAAACAGAGCAGTGCAGACCGACCCGACCCAAGCCCGAATGCTGGACACTGAATGTAGACCCGACCCGAACCAAATCAAACCCGACACATGTAGTCGGGTTTGATCGGGTTCTCGTCGGGTAGCTGCGCTTTACTTTGAGTCATATTTGATATAGATTGTTCAGAAGCGACTGAACGAGGTGCGGTGAGTGGAGTAGTGCATGAGGCTGGTTGTGCAGTTGCTAGGTAGTGACATATGTCGATGCATTCTGTGAGCTTGACCACTTGTGCGAGTCTTCAAACTTCTTGTTGCACTGCATCTCGATCCTCGGTGCCAGACAGCTGCATTAACTGCCATGTCCCCATGCGCCTCCAGTCCATCTCCAACACCAGCAACTCCAGTGCAACATTCTAAAAACTGGGAGCATGCCGTCCTGTCCATTGCACCATGCCAGTTCTTTCCTGCATTCTTCAAAATGTTATCCAAAATGTTCCAGCCCCTGCTGCCGCTCGAATATATATCACCATTAAAAAGTAAAGTTTGGCTCTAAGTAGTGCAGGTTAGCTTTACATACTGCTGGTCTGGTCCGAACTTGTTGAGGTTTGCAGTCACGAAGCAGCAAGCTCAGCCCTGGCTGCACAGCTCAATCATGCAAATGATCAAGCAGCACCAATTTTGTTCACTGCTTGCAGGGACAGGCTCATCGTTTCTCATAATCTCCGTACCGTATTTCAAGGACCATCCACTTTATCCCTCTGATATTCTTTCTGTGACTGTATTGTGAGAGCTCCTTGCCCATAAGGACTGCAGAGTCTCCAGATTAAGGACCACCATTTATTCACGGTAACGAGGGATGTGCAAGGGTTGCAGATCCTGCCAATGTCACCCACATGTCGAGAACCAATGAACAAAAAATAAAATTGGAATAAAATCAATGATTTTGTAAATTGTTAATTAAAATGTAAGGGGCATGATTAGTAAGTTTGCAGATGACACCAATATTGGTGGTATGATGGACAGTGAATAAGGTTGTCTAAGATTACAACAGGAGAGAGATCAACTGGGAAAGTGGGCAAGGGATTGGCAAATGGAATTTAACGGAGACAAGTGTGAAGTGATGCATTTTGGGAAGCAAACCAGGGCAGGACATAGACAGTGAATGGCAGGACACTGGGAAGTGTTCTTAAGCAGTGAGACCTTAGGGTGCAAGTACATAGTTCCCTGACAGTGGCAACACAGGTAGACGGGATGGTGAAGAATGTGGATGGCATGCTTGCCTTCAACGGCCAAGGCATTGAGTACAAGAGTTGGGACGTCATGTTACAGTTGTACAACACGTTGGTTAGGCCGCATTTGGAGTATTATGTGCAATTCTAGTCGCCGCACTACAGGGAATATGTGATTAAGCCAGAGAGGATGCAGACTAGATTCACAAGGATGTTGCCTGGTTTGGAGAGCTTGAGTTAGAAAGAGAGATTGGATAGGCTGGGTCTGTTTTCCTTGGAGAGAAGGAGGCTGAGAGGGGATATGATAAAGATATATAAAATTATGAGAGGCATAGATAGGGTAGATAGCCAGAGTCTGTTTCCCATGGTAGGGGTGACTAGAACTAGAGGGCATAGATTTAAGGTGAGAGGGAGGAGGTTTAAAGGGGATCAAAGGGGTAAATCTTTCACCCAAAGTGTTGTGGGTATCTGGAATGAGCTGCGTGAGGAGGTAGTGGAGGTAGGAACAGTAGCGACATTTAAGAGGCATCTGGACAGGTACTTCAATGAGCAAGGCATAGAGGGATATGGAATTAATGCAGGCAGGTGGGATTCATATAGATAGGCATTATGGTCGGCATGGACGCGGTGGGCCGATGGGCCTGTTTCTATGCTGTACGACTATATGACGCTATAAATCAGTTGAGGCCTATGATCATAGCGGAGCATTACTCTCTGCTAAAGAAATTGTTAACAAAACGTTTCTCAAATACTCTTTATGTTTTATTTCCTGCTGTCACATGTATCCGAGTAAAGATTAACATTTGGATCAAAAACGGCAGAATGTCAACTGTACACATGAAATAAGGTCTCAAGGGCTGCTGTTGCAATAAAATAATAGAATCATTCGGCCCATCGTATCTGTTCTGATTATTTGAAAGAACGTTCCAATTAGATGTATTTGCCTGTTATTTTCCATCACCCGGTAAATCAATTTCCTCCCCCGCCCACACACACACGAACATCCACACGCACACACACACACACACACACACACACAATCACCACCGTCCCCACTGCTGTGTCAGCAATTACCCAGGCCGATTTTAAAAATTGTTATTGAATCTGCTTCTACCACCCTTTCAGCTAGTGGATTCCAGATCAGAACAACTCACTGAATAAAATAAAACTGCCTCATATCCTCTAAGGCTGTGTGTCAATCACCATAATATCGTGTCCTGATACCATACTCGTACCCTCTGCACCCTCTTGACCTCTTTCCTACAGTGTGGTTCCGGGAATTTAATGCAATAATTCAGCCAGGGCCGAACTGGTGATTTATTAACTTTTAGCATAAGTTTCTTTCTGTGGTAGTCCATGAGTCTATTCACAAGGATAAAGATTGAGTGTGCCTTTGCAACTTCTCTTAACATTAAAAGATGTGCTTACATGCACACTCAAGTCCATAATTTGTTTTACTGTACCATCTTTAAAATTGTGCAGTTCACTTTATATTGACTTCCCTCATTATACCTGACAAAATGATTCATTTCCAATATTTTATGCATTGCATTACATCTGCCATTTGCCAGGTCATTTCACCAGTTTGTCTATGTCCTACTAAAGGTTGATCCTACCCGAACATTGTTTCCGACATTTTCGACCTCCTGCCATCTTAACTATTGAAATTGTGCCCTTATACATAAGTCTATTTCAATAATGTATGTATACATCAGAACAGTGGTTCATTCCCTGGGAATATTACAGTATAGTCCCCTCCAGTTTTTAGAACTGTTCACCACTACTCTTCTTTAGCTTTGCTCCTTGGCCAGTGTCATAGCCACATGGTCACGGTTTTCATTGAAGTTCATTAAACGGACTTTTGTCACATGACTATTGTCAGCCATATATGTAACCTAACACTCATTACTCTTATCAGCCCTGTCGGTTACTTCATCAGATAATTCGATTACATCTGTGCTGTCTTATATGTAGTAGTCATGTTTTACCAAGCCAGAAATATTTTATGCTAGCTTATGACCTCCAGATAATTCCGTGCCTACGATGTTAGGCTCCCTGCCTGTAATTACAGGGTTTATTCATCTCTACTTTTATGAAACAGTGTGTACCAGTTGCAACCCTCAAGTTCTCCGGGACCATTCCCATATCCATGGAGGATTGGAACGACTGTTTGCAGTGCTTACACTCTTTCCAACACTCCTTCCACCGGTAATTCAAATATATTCCATCCAGATTCTCTAAGTATTTTACTTTATTGTGGATAGTGCTGGATTGAAAAGGGTTTACCGATCCTGTTTGTTCAGTGTTAATCTCCATGGGACCCAGTTGTGTCACTGGAGGGTTTCCCTCTTCTATTAACAAGGGACAGCTTTCAATGTGTTCGGCAGCGTCACCTCTGCCATTAACATGGATCAGCTTCTTCAATGAAAAGGACAGGATAGAATTGAGTGTGGAATATTACTACAATTGTCTGGAATCTGAGAATAGTATTTGGTAGAATTAGAACTATGCATCAGAATCTAAGAACAGTTGATTGGATTGTTACAACAATGAGGAGGAGTTTCTCCTGGGAGTTTGACTATCTTTCGGCATATGAATGAAATTATATCATCGAATCTATTATGGCCTTCTGATTATTTAAAAGATTTATTATCCCATCCTCGCTGTTGCTGGTGTCCCTGGTAAGTATCTATGTCCAACTTTTAGTTCTACAATCATGCTGAGCTGTTCTTGATATTTTCTCTACTCTCCTTGCTGTTTGAGTTATCTCTGGTATGTCCCTATGTTCAGCTATTATATCTGTATATCAAGGTTCATTGTGTTACTGATCTTTCCATTTAAAACTTGGGCAGCCCAAAACTATCCCTTTGTTTATTTATTTTACTTTTATTTCGAGATACAGCACTGAAAGAAGCCCTTCGGTCCACCGAGTCTGTGCTGACCAACAAACACCCATTTATAGTAACCCTACAGTAATCCCATATTCCCTACCACCTACCTGCACTTGGGGCAATTTACAATGACCAATTTACCTATCACCTGCAAGTCTTTTGGCTGTGGGAAGAAACCGGAGCACCCAGCGAAAACCTACGCGGTCAAAGTGGGAACTTTCAAACTCCAAACAGGCAGTACCCTGAATCGAACATCTGGAGCTGTGAGGCTGCAGTGCTAACCAATGCCTCACTGTACCGCCCCTAAAAGATCACCCTTTCCGTCCTAAATCATAAATTCTGTTCACTATTAATTTACTCCATTGCAGGCACTGCCCACTGCCGGAGATTCAACCAGACTGTTGTTAAGTTCAGCATTCCATTTGGCCTCAAGATGAGTTCTGAATTGATATAGTTCCAGAACAAGAATCGTGCCTACTACCCCCTCCAGAATATTGCCCTTTCCTCCCATCAGCCTGTCTGCTTCTGAAAGGCTTGTCCATGCCTTTTCTACATCCATAATTGTCTAAGCCAATACTATCCTGCACGGCCTCCCAACCTACATGCAGCAGACTTCATCAAAAACTCTGCATCTTTATGCTAACTTGCACCACGTCCCATTCACCCCTTACCTATGTGCTCACTGAGATACACTACTCCAGATCCGCCAGAGTCTTGAGTTTAAGAGTATCATATATTTATTCAAATTCATCCATGGTCTTACCTCTTAAGTAATTTCCATTAGCCTTCCTTTTCCCACAGTTGCACACACCTCCCCCCCTCGATTATTCATCTAATTATCTTTCTGAAATTAATTCCTTCCTCACTCTATCTTACCCTGTCGTTCCCTCTCTCCCTCCATTTTTATTCCCATCTCTCACTCTCTCTTTTCTCTCTCTCACTGTTTCAGGCGAATAAATTCATATTAATAGAATGATGCATGTAAGTCCGAGTGCATGAATCTCAAAAGGTTATCATGCAGGTACAGCACGTAATTAGGAAAGCTAACAGTATGTATTCGTTTATTTCAAGGGGAATTGAATACAAAAGTAGGGAGGTTATGCTTCAGCTATACAGGGTATTGGTGCGACCACATCTGGAGTACTGTGAACAGTATGGTTCTCCTTATTTAAGGAAGGGTGCAAATACGTTGGAGCCAGTGCAGAGAAGGTTTACTAGAATGATACCTGGAATGGGTGGGTTGTATTATGAGGAAAGATTGGACAGGTGAGGCTTGTATCGCTGCAATTTAGAAAAGAATGAGGCGACATGATTGAAGCGTATATGATCCTGAGGGTTCTTGACAGGGTGGATGTGGAAAGGATGTCTCATCTTGTGGCAGAATCTAGAAGTGGGGACGGGGTGTCACTGTTTAAAAATAAGAGGTCGCGCATTTAAGCCAGAGATTAGGAGATTTTTTCTTCTCTCA
This sequence comes from Heterodontus francisci, assembly GCF_036365525.1. Taxonomy (NCBI): domain Eukaryota; kingdom Metazoa; phylum Chordata; class Chondrichthyes; order Heterodontiformes; family Heterodontidae; genus Heterodontus; species Heterodontus francisci. The sequence continues at coordinate 8,206,287 of NW_027140986.1, read as the reverse complement.
GAGGGTCGTGAGTCTTTTGGAATTCTCTTCCACAAAAGGTGGCAGAAGTAGGGTCTTTGAATAATTTTGAGACAGAGGTAAACAGATTCTTGATAATCAAGTGGTGGAATGTTATGGGGGAAGGTGGAAATGTGAAGTAATCAGTTCAGCCATGAACTTATTGAATGACAAAGCAGGCTGCAGGGACCGAGTGGCCTACTCCTGCTCCGAATTCATATCTTCGTACTTATGGTCGGATGGTAAAATTACAAAGAGATATTGACAGATTAAGTGAATGGACAAAACTGTTCGGATTATATTTAAATGTGTACAAATGCAACGTCCTACACTTTTATCCGAAATAGGAAAGAACAGGTCCTCCATAAATGCTGAAACGTTAGAAATATGGCAAGAACTTGGGGTCCAGGTACACAGATCATAACAATATAGTGAACAAGCACAGAATGTAATCAAAAAGAATGGAATGTTGAGCATTATATTTCCAGTGATAGAATACCAGGGTGAAGAATTCCTGTTTCAGTTGTGCAAAGCCTTGGCTAGACGATACTGGGTATTCGATGAGCAGTTCTCAGGACCACAACTTAGGAAAGGTACATACATTATCCACAGAGGGTTTTCAGAGTAGATTTACAAGAATGGTAACTGGACTTCAATTCATAAATTACATGGAAAGATGACAAAAACCGGGGTTCGGAGTGTGAGTGTATTCTCTCGAAATTACAATGGACACTGAATTTTAACAACTTGTCAGATGGAAAAGATAGAGCAGAAAGAAAGAAAGAAACTGTTTCAGCTGAATGGGAAATTTAGGTCTCGGGGCATAGTGAAAAGATTCAGAACATATCTATCAGCTCAGAACATCCATGAGGTTATTTGCTCCACTAGCAGTAGTGGAATGTTGTTGCTGCACAATCTGCAAACTCACGGTACGGCATATCATCCACTCTACTGATATCATCAAGCCAGGGGACCAACCCTTGTTAAATAAGAAGCAGACTTGCTAAGAAAAAGTTAAGAGATCTCACAACCAACTAAACAAAGATCTGTAGTCCAGTCACATCCAGTTGTGATGAATGGTCTACATTTAAATGACTAACCATAAGAGGAACATTCACAAATATCTCCATCATAATGGGTTTTTCAGCCCAGTATGTCAGTATAAAAACAGCGCTGAAACATTGCAAACATCCTCAGGCGGAAGTACCAAGTGAATGATCCATCTCGGCCTCCTTCGGACGTCCTCATTATCATAGATGTCAGTCTTTCACCAAATCAATTTAGTTTACATCAGAGCAAGAAACAGCTGAATATTTTCTGCTTGATACGGCGATGGCTATGGGTCCAGGCAACATCCTGGCTGTAGTACTGAAGGTTTGTACGCCAGAATTAAGGACATTGTTTGCTCATTGCTCAACCTATTTGGCCTCATGCATTGGTACAAGAGGAAGTGACAATTCTGTCTGTGGAGTGGCTGATAGACTAAACTACCAACCACAATGATGGCCCATCTTCCGTTCCAGTAGCGTGAAGAAGCAGGCCCATCATACAACAGTTTGTGAACCCTATACTGTTCCCGAGCAAACACCACCAAATTCACTCTTAGTCCCCTTCTACAGCCCCCGGATCCCTGGAACCCACTGCAAAGCACTCATGCTCTGGAGACTCGTGAAGAGCCCCCAGTAACCAAAGAGCCTGTTGCAGATTCCATGGTACCACGGGATCCCTGCAGAGTCTCCAGAACTCCAGATCCACTTGCAAAGCCTTCAGTTCCCCGGGCATTTCCCCGAGTTCCAGAACCCTGGGCCCCTCACACAGTCCCTAGTACTGAAACCTTCTTTCAGAGCCCGCAGAACCACAGACATACTGGCAGAGCTCCCGGTACCCCGCTCCATTTCAGTGCACATATAAATGCAGTCCTACAATCATCACCAAATCAGCCTCTTCTCCAATGCAGAAATGTTCTGAGCTGCCTACTCCTCACTGCAATGTGCACCTTCGACTCAGTACTGCCAGGTTTTACTTGTCATAAATCCAGAGGGACGTAAATGCCACCCACCATTCACAGAATCACTCAACCATCATTAAATCAGTATCAGTTTTAGTTATATTTAAATTCCACCATTGTACTTTCACACCATTGAAAAAAAACAGTAACTAATGACACAACATCAAATTTCTGTGTTGCAATTATGTGTCTGCCAATGCCACCATAACTAGCTTCCACACCTACACTAAATTCAGCCCTAGGTCGGTGCGAGCCATGCCGTTCTAGTGCAGCTACAACATTGGCATCTGCCCAACAATGTGGAAAATTACCCAAATATGTCCTGTCAACCAAATGTAGGAAACTCCAAGTACCCAGTCAGTCTACTCTTAATCATCAGTACCTTGATGGAAGGTATCGTCAACAGTGCTATCGAGCAGAATTTATTCAGCAATATTCCACTCACTGATGCTCAGATTGAATTCTGACGGGGCCAGTCAGTTACATATATCGTTAGAGCCCTGTATAAACATGGACAAAGAATCTGAATCAGGAGGTGAAGTGAGAGTGGTTCCCTTGTCATCATGGAACCACTTGACCGACTGCAGCATCAAGGAGAATGAACAAAAGTGAAGTCAATTAGAATCAAATGGAAACTGTCTGATGGTTGTGGTCGTACCGAGAGCAGAGGAAGATGCTATTGGTATTTGGATGCTGATCATCTCAGTATGTGGACATCGTTTCACGAGTTCCACAGGGTTGTGTCTCAGCCTTAATCATCTTCATCTGCTGCATAAATGAACTTACCTCCATCATAAGGCCTGAATTTGGAGTGTTCACTAAGTGTTTCACAGTGTTCAGTACCATTTTACCTCTTGAGTTATGGAAGACAAGCGTGCCTACATTCAGCAAGATCTGGATAATATTCAAGCTTGGATTAATATCTAGCAAGTAACATACATGCCACACAAGTGTCAGGTAATGATGATCTCCAACAAGACTCAATCTGGCCACATTTCCTTGACGGTCAACACAATTATCATGCCCAAATGCCCCAACATCAAGACTCTGACGGTTGTAGTTGACCAGAAAACTAATTGTACCAGCCGTGTAAACACAGTAACGTCAATTTCAGGTCAGTGGCTGGGAATTCTGCAGCGAGTACCTCACCTCCGGACTCCCCAAAGCCTGTGCACAATTTACAAAGCAAGAAACAGGAGTGTTACGACATAATTTGAACTTTCTGAATGGCTACAGATCCAACAACACGAAAGCAGCTCAATAGCATTCAAGACAAATCAATCCTATACATCGGCAGCCCATCCATTACCTTAAACCATCAGTCCTCCATTGCTTTCACACAGTGGCAGCAATGAGTACCAACTGCAAGATGCACTGCAGCAACTTGTTATTCTTCCTTCGACAGCACCTTCTAAATTCACAAACTCCAGCACCTGGAAGAACAAGGGCAACACACGAATGGGAAAGCTACCACTTGCCAGTTTGCAGCCAAGCCACACATCATCCTGACTTGAAACTGTATCACATTCCTCCACTGTCTCTGGGTCAATATCCTGGATATCTCTCCCAAACAGCACCGTTTGTGCACCTACATCACAAGGAGTGCAGTGGGTCTAGAAGGCGGCTCACCTCCACCTTTTCAGGGGTAACTCTGGATGGACAATCAATGCTCGCCTTGCCAGCGATGCTTGCTACCCATGAAAAAAAAAATAAAAATGAGCTTGACTTTTCAAGAATGAAACTTTGCAACATTACTACGCACAACGTGTGGGAGACTTATGAAGTTTCTTCTGCACATGTCATTTGATACTGGATCAATTAACAACATTAAGCCTGATATTGATAGAAGTGTGTTATTGAAATGTATTGATGGATATGGGATGAAGGGAGATATATCCAGTTATTTCGTAGTTAAGCCATGGTCTCACTGAATGGAAAGCAGGCTGAAGAGATAAATGGCCTCCTCCTTTTTTTCTGGCTTGTCATATGTTTCTATGTGCTCAGAATTGGACGAAATGCCCTAACTGGTGCCCACCCAGTCATTTATTAACGTTTAATATTTCTTTCTAACTATTCCACTTTATTTTTCTACTGTTCTGGAATTTTTTAAAACATACATCACACGGTTTATATTGCTCTCCTCTGACTGCCTACCCAAATGTATAAATTATGTTTCCTGGTTTATTTATTTATTTGGAGATGTAGCACTGAAACAGGCCCTTTGCCCACCGAGTCTGTGCCGACCAACAGCCACCCATTTATACTAATCCTACATTAACCCCATATTCAAAGAACAAAGAACAAAGAACAAAGATAATTACAGCACAGGAACAGGCCCTTCGGCCCTCCAAGCCTGCGCCGATCCAGATCCTCTCTCTAAACATGTCGTCTATTTTCTAAGGTTCTGTATCTCTTTTCTTCCTGCCCATTCATGTATCTGTCTAGATACATCTTAAAAGACTCCATTGTGCCCGCATCTACCACCTCCGCTGGCAATGCGTTCCAGGTGCCCACCACCCTCTGCGTAAAGAACTTTCCACGCATATCCCCCCTAAACTTTTCCCCTTTCACTTTGAACTCGTGTCCTCTAGTAGTTGAAACCCCCACTCTGGGAAAAAGCCTCTTGCTATCCACCCTGTCTATACCTCTCATGATTTTGTACACCTCAATCAGGTCCCCCCTCAACCTCCGTCTTTCTAATGAAAATAATCCTAATCTGCTCAACCTCTCTTCATAGCTAGCGCCCTCCATACCAGGCAACATCCTGGTGAACCTCCTCTGCACCCTCTCCAAAGCATCCACATCCTTTTGATAATGTGGCGACCAGAACTGTACGCAGTATTCCAAATGTGGCCGAACCAAAGTCCTATACAACTGTAACATGACCTGCCAACTCTTGTACTCAATGCCCCGTCCGATGAAGGAAAGCATGCCGTATGCCTTCTTGACCACTCTATTTACCTGCGTTGCCACCTTCAGGGAACAGTGGACCTGAACACCCAAATCTCTCTGGACATCAATTTTCCCCAGGACTTTTCCATTTACTGTATAGTTCACTCTTGAATTGGATCTTCCAAAATGCATCACCTCGCATTTGCCCTGATTGAACTCCATCTGCCATTTCTCTGCCCAACTCTCCAATCTATCTATATTCTGCTGTATTCTCTGACAGTCCCCTTCACTATCTGCTACTCCACCAATCTTAGTGTCGTCTGCAAATTTGCTAATCAGTCCACCTATACTTTCCTCCAAATCATTAATGTATATCACAAACAACAGTGGTCCCAGCAAGGATCCCTGTGGAACACCACTGGTCACACGTTCCCTATCACATGCCCACCATTCTCCTACCACCTACCTACACTAGGGGCAATTTACAATGGCCAACTTACCGATCAACCTGAAAGTCTTTGGCTGTGTGAGGAAACCACAGCACCTGGCGGAAACCCATGCAGTCACAGGGAGAACTTGCAAACTCTGCACAGGCAGTACACAGAACTGAACACAGGTCATTGGAGCTGTGAGGCCGCGGTGCTAACCACTGTGCCACCAAATTTGAAATTGCAAATTGTAGGTGTCTGCTCGTTTAGCCAGACTTTCAAAGTCTTCTGATGTCTTCCAACAACCATTCTCAGTGTATATTGGCATTTCTATTATTCATGCCTCATTCAAAGTTTGAAATTGTTATTTTTGCAGACAAGTCCACGCCATCAATGTCCATGACATTTCTGCACTGAATGCCATCTTCAATGTATCCGCCCATTTCACTAGTCTGTCAGTGTCCTTTTGAAATTTATTACCCTCTTCTGGGTACTCTTACCTGGGTAGGTGAGTTTCAGTTTAAAGTAACTTACCTTTTGTTTCGGCAGCTTCATTTGGATCAGTGATAGTGCGAGCGAGGTGGCAACTGGGAAGGTAAGTTTCTGTTTAAAGTAACTTACCTTTTGTTTCGGCAGCTTCTTTTGGATCTGCGATAGGGCGAGAGAGGTGGCAGTTGGGAAGGTAAGTTTCAGTTTAAAGTAACTTATCTTCTGTTTCGGCAGCTTCTTTTGGATCAGCGATAGGGCGAGCGAGGTGGCAGCTGGGAAGGTAAGTTTCAGTTTAAAGTAACTTACCTTTTGTTTTGGCAACTTCGTTCGGATCCGCGATAGGGTGAGCGAGGTGGCAGCTGGGAAGGTAAGTTTCAGTTTAAAGTAACTTATCTTCTGTTTCGGCAGCTTCTTTTGGATCAGCGATAGTGTGAGCGAGGTGGCAACTGGGAAGGTAAGTTTCTGTTTAAAGTAACTTACCTTTTGTTTCGGCAGCTTCTTTTGGATCTGCGATCGGGCGAGAGAGGTGGCAGCTGGGAAGGTAAGTTTCAGTTTAAAGTAACTTATCTTCTGTTTCGGCAGCTTCTTTTGGATCTGCGATAGTGCGAGCGAGGTGGCAGCTGGGAAGGTAAGTTTCAGTTTAAAGTAACTTATCTTCTGTTTCGGCAGCTTCTTTTGGATCAGCGATAGTGCGAGCGAGGTGGCAGCTGGGAAGGTAAGTTTCAGTTTAAAGTAACTTACCTTTTGTTTCGGCGGACACGGGGACTGCTGGGTGAATGAACTTATATATTCGGGCAGTGGCTAAGCCCGAAACACTACACGTGTAGTTTCTCCCACCCATCCTCCACATCTAACCAAAAAAAAGGACTCTTGTGTGGAGGGTTTGGTAAGGTAAGGTTTTCCTTTTTCTTTAATCTCTGTTGTCAATTTATAGCGGAAGGGATGGAAGATAGTGCAGTTGCATGCTCCTCTTGCAGGATGTGGGAGGTAAGGGTCACCACTTGTGTCCCTGCTGATTTCACCTGTGAGAAGTGCACCCAATCCCAGCTCCTCGCAGACCGCGTCAGGGAACTGGAGCTGGAGCTGGATGAACTTCGGATCCTTCAGGATGCTGCGGGCGTGATAGAGAGCAGGTATAGGGAAGTAGTGACACCTAGGTTACAGGATAAAGGCAGCTGGGTGACCGTCAGGGGATGGAAAGGGAATAGGCGCACAGTGCAGGGATCCCCTGTGGCCGTTCCCCTCAATAATAAGTATACTGTTTTAGATACAGTTGGGGGATATGACCTACCAGGGGAAAGCCACAGCGGCCAGGTCTCTGGCACTGAGCCTGGCTCGGTGGCTCAGAAGGGAAGGGGGGAGAATAGGAGAGCGATAGTGATAGGAGATTCAATGGATAGAGGAACAGACAGGAGATTCTGTGGTCGCGAACGAGACTCCCGGACGGTATGTTGCCTCCCGGATGCCAGGGTCAGGGATGTCTCCGATCAAGTCTACAGGATTCTTAAGGCGGAGGTGGAGCAGCCAGAGGTCGTGGCACATATCGGTACCAGTGACATAGCTAGAAAAATGGACGAGGACCTGAAAAGCGAATATGGGGAGTTCGGATGGAATCTAAAAGGCAGGGAGAGCAGAGTAGTAATCTCAGGATTGATACCGGTCCACGTGCTAGTGAGGCTAGAAACAGGGAGCGAGTGCAGCTGAATATGTGGCTACAGAGCTGGTGCAGGAGGGAGGGCTTCAGATATATGGATCATTGAGATACCTTCTGGGGAAGGTGGGACCTGTACAAGAAGGACGGGTTGCATCTGAACTGGAGGTGCACCAATATCCTGGGCGGGAGATTTGCTAGAGCTCTTCGGGAGGGTTTAAACTAGTTTGGCAGGGGGATGGGAATCGGAGCTACGGATCAATGGATGGGGTAGCTATTGAACAGGCAGATACCGAGTGCAGAGAGTCTGTGAGGAAGGTTAGACAATTGACACGACAAAGTTGCAGCCAGTATGATGGGTTGAAGTGTGTCTATTTTAACTCAAGAAGTGTCAGGGATAAGGGTGATGAACGTAGAGCATGGATCAGTACTTGGAGCTACGATGCTGTGGCCAGCATGGAGACGTGGATATCACAGGGGCAGGAATGGATGTTGAATGTTCCGGGGTTTAGATGTTTCAAAAGGAATAGGGAGGGAGGAAAAAGAGGTGGGGGTGGCATTGCTAATCAGGGATAGTATCACAGCTGCAGAAAGGGATGTCGTCGAGATGAGCTTGTCTACTGACTCATTATTGGTGGAAGTCAGAAACAGGAAAGGAGCAGTCACGTTGTTGGGAGTTTTCTATAGACCCCCCCCCCCCCAATAGCAGCAGAGACACGGAAAACAGATTGGGAGGCAGATTTTGGAAAGGTGCAGAAGTAACAGGGTTCTTGCCATGGGTGACAAGAACTTCCCTAATATTGATTGGAACCTCCTTCGTGCAAATAGTTTGGATGGAGCCGTTTTTGTCAGGTGTGTCCAGGAAGGTTTCCTGACTCAATATGAAGATAGGCCGACTAGAGGGGAGGCACTGTTGGACTTAGTGCTTGGCAACGAACGAGGCCAGGTGGCAGATCTCTCGGTGGGAGAGCATTTCGGTGATAGTGATCAAAACTCCCTGAACTTTGCTATGGTCATGGAGAGGTTTCAGGAGCAGACGGGAAGGGAAAATATTTAATTGGGAGAGGGGGAATTACAATGCTCTTAGGCAGGAACTGGAGAGCATAAATTGGGAACAGGTGTTCTCAGGGAAATGCACGACAGAAATGTGAGGTTGCTTAGGGAACACTTGCTGCGTCTGCTGGAAAGGTTCCTCACGATGAGGCAAGGAAGGGATGGTAGTGTGAAGGAACCTTGGATGACAAGAGATGTGGAACAGCTCGTCAAGAGGAAGAAGAAAGCTTGCTTAAGGTAGAGGAAGCAAGAATCAGACTGGGTTCTAGAGGGTTACAAGGTAGCCAGGAAGGAGCTGAAGAATGGACTTATGAGAGCTCGAAGGGGACATGAAAAGGTCTTGGCGGGTAGGATTAAGGAAAATCCCAAGGCGTTCTCCACTTGTGTCAGGAACAAGAGGATGGCCAGAGTGAGGGTAGGACCGATCAGGGATAGTGGAGGGAACTTGTGCCTGGAGTCGGAGGAAGTAGGGGAGGACCTAAATGAATACATTGCTTCAGTATTCACTAGTGAGAGGGTCCTAGTCGTTTGTGAGTACAGCGTGGAACAGGCTGATATGCTCGAAAAGCTTGAGGTTAAGAGGAGGATGTGCTGGAAATTTTGAATGATATGAGGACAGATAAGTCCCCGGGGCCAGACGGAATATACCCAAGGATATTACGGGAAGCGAGGGAAGAGATTGCTGCGACGTTGGCGATGATCTTTGCTTCCTCATAGTCCACTGGAGTAGTACCGGATGATTGGAGGGTGGCAGATGTTATTCCCTTGCTCAAAAAAGGGAATAGGGATAACCCTGGGAATAAACGACCAGTCAGTCTTACGTCGGTAGTGGGCAAATTATTGGAGATATTCTGAGAGACAGGACTTATGATTATTTGGAAAAGCATGGTTTGATTAGAGATAGTCAGCATTGCTTTGTGAGGGGATGGTCATGTCTCACAAGACTTATTGAATTCTTTGAAGATGTGACTAAACACATTGATGAAGGAAGAGCAGTGGATGTGGTGTATATGGATTTTAGCAAGGCGTTTGATAAGGTTCGCCATGGTAGGCTCATTCGGAAAGTAAGGAGGCATGGGATACAGGGAAAGTTGGCTGTTTGGATACACAATTGGCTGGCCCATAGAAGACAGAGGTTGGTAGTAGATGGAAAGTATTCAGCCTGGAGCTCGGTGACCAGTGGTGTCCGCAGGGATCTGTTCTGGGACTTCTGCTCTTTGTGATTTTTATAAATGACTTGAATGAGGAAGTGGAAGGCTGGGTTAGCAAGTTTGCCGATTACACGAAGATTGCTGGAGTTGTGGATAGTGTGGAAGGCTGTTGTAGGTTGCAGAGCTTAAACTCAATCCCCTTGTTAATGCAAGCCAACACCCCATACGCCTTCTTAACAACCCTATCAAAATGGGTGGCAACTTTGAGGGATCTATGGACCTGGACCCCAAGATCCCTCTGTTCCTCCACACTGCCAAGAATCCTGTCTTTAAGCCTGCGTTCTGCATTGAAATTCGACCTTCCAAAATGAATCACTTCAAACTTTTCCATGTTGAACTCCATCTGCCACTTCTCAGCGCAGCTCTACATCCTGTCAATGTCCCGTTGCAACCTACAACAACCCTCCACACTATCCACAACTCCAGCAACCTTTGTGTCATCGGCAAATGTATTAACCCAGCCTTCCACTTCCTCATTAAAGTCATTTATAAAAATCACAAAGAGCAGAGGTCCCAGAACAGATCCCTGCGGAACACCACTGATCACCGAGTTCCATGCTGAATACTTTCCATCTACTACTACCCTCTGTCTTCTATGGGCTCGGTATCTGCCTGTTCAATAGCTAACCCATCCATTGATCATAAATCCTGTATGTCATAATCTTCTCCAATAATTTGCCCACCACCGACGTAAGACTCACTGGTCAATAATTCCCAGGGTTATCCCCTTCCCTTTCTTGAACAAGGGAATAACATTTGCCACCGTCCAATTATCTGGTACTACTCCAGGGCACAGTGAGGACACAAAGATCTTCGCCAAAGGCGCGGCAATCTCTTTCCACACTTCCCGTAATATCCTTGGGTATATCCCGTCTGTCCCCGGGGACTTATCTATCCTCTTGACTTTCAAAATTTCCAGCACATCCTCCTTAACATCAACATGTTCGAGCATATCAGCCTGTTTCATGATGACCTCACAAACGCCCAGTTTCCTCTCACTAGTGAATACAGAAGCAAAGTATTCATTAAGGAACTCTCCTACCTCCTCCGACTCCAGGCACCAGTTCCCTCCACCATCCCTAATCGGCCCTACCTGACTCTGGCCATCCTCTTGTTCCACACATAAGTGTAGAACGCCTTGGGATTTTCCTTAATCCTCCCCACCAAGACATTTTCATGTCCCCTTCTAGCTCTCCTAAGTCCATTCTTCAGTTCCTTCCTGGCTACCTTGTATCCCTCTAGAGCCCTGTCTGATCCTTGCTTTCTCAACCTTAAGTAAGCTTCCTTCTTCCTCTTGACTAGCTGTTCCACATCTCTTGTCATCCAAGGTTCCTTCCCCCTACCATCCCTTCCTTGCCTCAACGGGAGAAACCTATCCAGCAGTCGAAGCAAGTGCTCCTGAAACAACCTCCACATTTCTGTCGTGCATTTCCCTGACAACATCTGTTCCGAATTTACGCTCCCCGCTTCCTACCTAATAGCATTGTAATTCCCCCTCCCTCAATTAAATATTTTCCCATCCCGTCTCCTCCTATCCCTCTCCATGACTATCGTAAAGGTCAGGGAGTTGTGATCACTAACAGCGAAATGCTCTCCCACCGAGAGATCTGCCACCTGGCCTGGTTCGTTGCCGAGCACCAAATCCAACATAGCCTCCCCTCTAGTCGGCCTATCTACATATTGAGTCAAGAAACCTTCCTGGACACACCTGACATAATCTGCTCCATTCAAACTATTTGCACGAAGGAGGTTCCAATCAATATTAGGGAAGTTGAAGTCACCCATGGCAACAACCCTGTTACTTCTGCACCTTTCCAAAATCTGCCTCCTATTCTGTTCCTCCGTGTCTCTGTTGCTATGGGGCGGGGTGGGGGATTGGGGTTGGTGGTGTCAAGAGAAAGCTCCCAAAAAGTGGCTGTCCTTTCCTGATTCTGACTTTCACCTCTCCTGACTCGGTAGACAAACCCTCCTCGACGGCCTCCCTTTCTGCAGATGTGATCCTGTCCCTGATTTTGTCTGTTTATGTTCATATGTCACGTCATCCCAGATAATAACTTTTCCGGTTAAATGGCTGACGTCATTGAATGACAATCACTGTCTGCAGCGGATAACCCTGCCACATGCAAAATCATTTCATTATATCATTTGACACAGTAACAGATTTTCAAATCTCAATATGTATGCATTCACACTGGAACAATTGCTTTCAGCTTGATGTATAATGTTCCTGTCTATTTCCCTCCCTCACAGTTAACCTAATGACGATAGTAATCCTCTCTAGAGGAAAGTGCGGTCTCTCCAAATGTGTCACTCGCTACCTGGTGGCCATGGCTGCGGCGGATCTACTGGTCATTATCCTCTACCTAATTTTAAGGCACATTCCAATTCGTTATCGGGAAACATTTCTCGCGCTTTATGACATCTGTGTGTGCAATATCCATGCCACCCTGCTTTATGCAGCAACGGACTGTTCTGTCTGGTTCACAGTTTCTTTCACCTTTGATCGATTTGTGGCCATTTGTTGCCAGAAGCTAAAAATTAGATATTGCAAAGAGAAAACAGCTGATATGGTTCTTGGAACAGTGACTGTGCTGAGCTGTTTAAAAGACATCACCTGGTATTTTCTGGTATCAAATCAGTATAGCCATTTTAACAGCCCTTGGTTTTGCCGTGTGAAAACAGACGTTCTGTCTTCACTAGTCTGGGGAACAATTGCTTTCCTTCATAGCATTATAACCCCTGGGGTCGCATTTGTTTTGATTTTACTACTCACTGCTTTTACTGTCAGACACATGAAAGTTGCCAGCAGAGCACGAAGGCGACTGCGACCTCACAGCAGTGGAGAGAGCCCCAGAGACCCAGAAATGGATAACCGAAGAAAATCCATCATTTTCCTGTTTGTTATCTCGGGGAATTTCATACTGCTATGGTCAGAGTTAATGGTGCATTCTATATGGAAATGCATGTGGTGGTTGGTTTATAATTCTGCAATTCTACCTGCTTTTTTAATGGAAATGGGATTCATGCTTCAGCTCCTGAGTTGCTGCACAAATACTTGTATTTACGCTGTGACACAGACGAAGTTCAGATCTCAGTTGAAGAATGTGGTGATGTACCCCATTACAATAATTTTAAAATTGATTAAACAATGAGATGTGCTGAGGAAGTTTAAGCAACAGAACAAATAGTGTCTCTTATTCTAAGAAACTAAGCAAATAAGTAATAGAGCAGGAGCAGACCATTCAGTGCTTCGAACCTGTTCGCCATTCAATGCGATGGTGGCTTATCTTCTTTCTGAACTCTACTTTCCTGCCTCTTTTCCATATCATTTCATTCCCTGGGAGGCAACATAGATTTGCCTACCTCGACCTTAAGCACACTGAATGGTTGGGCATCCTTCACCCTCTGAAGTCGAGAATTCAAAAGATTCACAACCCTTTTATTGAAGATGCATTTCCTCATCGGAGTCATAACTAAGCGCCCCTTTATCTTGAGACTGTACTTTCCTGTTCTGCATTCCCGAGCCAGGGAAAACAGCTTCACAAAGACCATCCTGTCGAGCCCCTTCAGATTCGTGTACGTTTCAATGAGATATCTCTAATTTTTCTAAACTCCACAGAATATTGGGCAGGAAACAATCTAGTTAACTTTCACTGTACAGCCTCCATTGCAAGTATATACGTCCTTAAATATGGAGACCAAAACTGCACGCAGTACTCCAGGTCTGGTCTCACCAAATCTCAATATAAATGCATCAATCTATTGTGATAAAGGCCAACATGTCATTTTCCTTCCAAATTGCTTGCTGTACCTGCATTCTAACTTTCATTAGTCCTTGTACGAGGACACCTATGTTTCTCTGAACACCAACATTTAAGGATTTCATGCGTTAGGGCCGAAATTGGAGGAATGCACTCTCTTTTCTGGTTCCACTTCTCCACAGGTCACAACATATGTTTACCCAGTTACCGATATCATCAGTCAAAGATTCTATTCTTTATCCTAGAATAAAATACACCAAGCAGGTTTCCTTTGTAAACGACACAATTGTCAGTTTTTATCAAACTAGACTTAACCAGTAACGAAGCAGAGCATTAACGCACAGAGCGAAATATGAAAGTCTCTTTTTACCTGCGCCTGCCTGCCTCTCTCTCTCTCTCTCTCTCTCTCTCTCTCTCTCTCTCTCTCTCTCTCTCTCTCTCATACACTCACTTTCTCTCTCTCTCACTCACTCACACACACACACAACGGTTAACTTTAAAATTAGAGATATTTTCTTTCGAGCTCGCTTATAAACAAAAAGAATTCCTTGGCCAAATGCTTACTAATTCCTGAAGAAGAGAAGAAGAAGAAGAAGAAGAAGAAGAAGAAGAAGAAGAAGAAGAAGAAGAAGAAGAAGAAGAAGAAGAAGAAGAAGAAGAAGAAGAGGAAGAACTGTCCCTTTTTGGTTTGGTGTCACAAATGCATGCAGATGGCAGTCAGTAGGACATTTCTTGAACGTTTCTTTCCAGGCGACGTTGAAGATCAGTTTGATAGGCTTTCCAAGAGAAATGTGACAACAGGGGTTTCTGGCAGGCCTTTCAGTCGGAATGCAACATCAATTTCTCGATCTCTTACACTCGCTTCAAAGAACATCTCAAAGAGATGGAACAGGGTGCTTATTGTGACTGCTTGCTTGGCTGGTTTTCTCCAGCTGCCTTCAAAACAGTTAACATCCCCAAGACACTGTCTCAAGCGAAACCAAAAGCAATATCTCAATGGTCTAGCTCCAGATCCCAAGAAATCCTGACCTGTCAGTTCTCTGGACAAAATCCCCCCCAAGTCACAAAGCCTCTGCTGGGTATGTGTCTGAAGATAGGTGGCTTCCAGTAAAGGTTGTTTTCATATAGCAAAATGAAAAGTAAATCCATAGAATCATTTTCAATTTCCACAAATAATACAATGCTACAATTGCAAAATACACGAGCCCCCAAAACATTTTAACAAAAATATAGAAGCACCATCAGAACACACACTTTATAAAGTGCTTTACTGTTTTGATAACAAAGTGAATAACCTCACTGCTCCCCATTATATTTCAGCTTCCACCTTGTTAAACATTCACTTAAACTGCGTACATCTTTTTTGTCTCAGCGTCACAGCATACATTTGTACCCAGTTTTGTATCGTCAGCAAATCTAGAAACATTACACTCACTTTCTTCGTCTAAGTCCCGAATATAGATGGTAAATAGCTGGAGCAACAGCAATGATCATTGCAACACTCCACTAGTTACAGCCTGACAACCTGAAAATGCCCCGTTTATCTCGACTCACTACTTCCTGTCCTTAAATAAATCTTCGATGCATATTAGTATATTAGCCCTACTCCATGTGCCCTATCTTGCATATTCACCTTTTATCTGGCCACTTATTCAAAATACTTTTGGAAATTCAAGTATACTACATCTGCTAGTTCCCCTTTGTCAACCCTACCAGTTACTTCATGAAAAGCTCTAATAAGATTGTCAAATACGAATTCCCTTTCCTAATACGCTGTTCACTTGATTTGATTTGCTAAGTGCATTGTTAAGACTTCCTTAATAATAGATTCCAGGATTTCCTGATGACTGATGTCAGGGTAACTGGCCTGTAGTTTTCTCTCTCCTACCTCTCATGAGTAGCAGCGTTAAATTTGCAAACTTCTAATCCTTGGAACAGTTCTAGAATCTAGGGAAGTTTGGAAAATCATGAACAGTGCATGAACTATCTCTGTAGATATCTCTTTTTTCACCGCAGAATGTAAGTAATCAGGTCAGCTTTTACTTCATAAAACAAGCTCCAATATTGTACTCTGCTCACATTAATGAACTTAAGCTCCTCGCTTTTATTCGCCCCTTTGTTTCTCGCTATTTATGGTATGCAATTTGTGTATTCTGGGCTGAGGACAATCACAAAATACTTGCTGAACCTTTCAGCCATTTATTTGTTCTCCATGCTTAATTTTCCTTTCTCTGTTTCCCGGTCACCAACAATTAGAGTCATAGAGAGATCCAGCACTGAAACAGGCCCGTGGGCCCACTGAGTCTGTGCTGACCATCAACCACCCACTTATGTTAATCTACATTAATTCTATATTCCTTACCAGATCCCCTTCTTCCCGCGATTGTCCTGCTACTTACCTGCACTTGGGGCTATTTACAATGGCCTCTGCATAACCTCTCATAACCTCTGCATCACCAACTCGTTCTTTCACAGTTAACATGGTCACCAGGTTTCTTGGAGGCACCCAAGATCATATCGTTGGCACCAGCTGGACCTCATCGTCACAAGGCGAGCCTCCTTAAGCAGTGTACATATCACACGCTGCTTTCAAAGTGCGGACTGCGACACCGACCCCTCCCTTGTGTGAAGTACGGTTAGACTCAAACCAAAGAAGCTGCATCCCTCCAAGTAGAAGGGCCACCCGCGCATCAACACGAACAGAATTTTTATCCATAGCTGTAACAAAAAATTCTAAATTCACTTGAAAAAGCCTTTCAAAAAACTCCCACAGGAGACCAAGTGGAACCACATCAGACTCGCCATCTATGAGTCAGCTATGACCACTTATGGTAAATGCGTGAAGTGGAATGCAGACTGGTTTAAATCTCATTTTGAAAAGCTGGAACCTGTCATAGCCGCTAAGCACATTGCATTGCTGAACGACAACAAAGCCCCCAGTGAGTTATCATCCGTAGCACTTGAAACAGCCAGAAGCACTGCACAAAGAACAGCCAGGCGCTGCATAAATGACTACTGGCAACACCTATGCAGTCATATGCAGCTGGCCTGAGACACCGGAAACATCAGAGGAATGTATGATGGCATTAAGAGAGCTTTTGGGCCAACCATCAAGAAGATCGCCCCCCTCAAACCTAATCAGAGGATACAATCACTGACCAACGCAAGGAAAAGGACCGCAGGGTGGAGCACTATCTAGAACTGTACTCCAGGGAGAATGTTGTCACTCAGACCGCCTTCAATGCAGCCCAACCTTTGCCAGTCATGGATGAGCTGGACGTACAGCCAACAAAATCGGAACTCAGTGATGCCATTGATTCTCTGGCCAGCGGAAAAGCCCCCTGAAATAACCAAGAGTGATAATAATGCTGTACTCTCAGTACTCTACGAAATGCTTTGCCTGTGCTCCGACGAGGGAGCAATACCACAGGACATGCGTGATGCCAATATCATCACCCTCTGTAAGAACAAAGGTGACCGCGGTGACTACAACAACAACGGTGGAATCTCCCTGCTCAGCATAGTGGGGAAAGTCTTTGCTTGAGTCGCTTTAAACAGGCTCCAGAAGCTGGCCGAGCGTGTCTATCCTGAGGCACAGTGCGGCTTTCGAGCAGAGCGATCGACCATTGACATGCTGTTCTCCCTTCGCCAGCTCTCGGAGAAATGCTGTGAACAACAGATGCCCCTCTACGTTGCTTTCATTGACCTAACCAAAGCCTTTGACCTCGTCAGCAGACGTGGTCTCTTCAGACTACTGGAAAAGATTGGATGTCCACCAAAGCTACTAAGTATCATGACCTCATTCCATGACAATATGAAAGGCACAATTCAGCATAGCGGTGCCTCATCAGACCCCTTTCATATCCTGAGTGGCGTGAAACAGGGTTGTGTTCTCGCACCCACACTGTTTGGGATTTTCTTCTCCCTGCTGCTCTCACATGCGTTCAAGTCTTCAGAAGAAGGAATATTCCTCCACACAAGATCAGATGGCAGGTTGTTCAACCTTGCCCGTCTTAGAGCGAAGACCAAAATATTGAAAGTCCTCATCAGGGAACTCCTATTTGCTGACGATGCTGCATTAACATCTCACACTGAAGAGTGGCTGCAGAGTCTAATCGACAGGTTTGCGGCTGCCTGCAACGAATTTGGCCTAACCAGAGCCTTAAGAAAACGAACATCGTGGGACAGGACGTCAGAAATGCTCCATCCATCAATATCGGCGACCACACTCTGGAAGTGGTTCAATAGTTCACCTATCTAGGCTCAACTATCACCAGCAACCTGTCTCTCGACGCAGAAATCAACAAGCGCATGGGAAAGGCTTCCACTGCTATGTCCAGACTGACCAGGAGAGTGTGGGAAAATGGCGCACTGACACGGAACACAAGACTCCGAGTGTATCAAGCCTGTGTCCTCAGTACCTTGCTCTACAGCAGCGAGGCCTGGACAGCGTATGTCAGCCAAGAGCAACGTCTCAATTCATTCCAACTTTGCTGCCTCCGGAGAATCCTTGGCATCCAGTGGCAGGACCGTATCTCCAACACAGAAGTCCTCGAGGTGGCCAACATCCCCAGCTTATACACACTACTGGTAGGGAATATGGGATTAGCTTATAAGTGGATGGTTGTTGGTTGGCACAGACTCGAAGGGTCAGTTTCAGTGCTGTTGCTCTCTTTGACAAAGTGCAAGGACGTTTGCCAGTGGAGATTACCTGAACTGCAGACTGACGGGGGTTACAATGAATCTAGGGTCCTTATTTAACTTTGATAAAGTTCAAAGCTGCAACTAACTTACTGGAAATGCCGATTGGAATAGGAGTTGCAGGAAATCTCTTCTCTTAAACTTTCCTCTTCCTGCAATTTCGAAGATAAGCGGAGGCAGCTTACTTTCTGGTTACCTGTTTTTTACGAAGTGAAACTGGCAGTGGTCAGGAAATTTTCTTGCTGCTTTGCATACTGTGGCTTCTCTGCTTCCTTTTGTCGGCAGGCCCCGGAGATGTTGATTTGCTGCTTCAAGGCTGAAAAAGCAGACTGGTTAAAAAAGGATGGCTTCGAGGTCATGTGACCGGACCACTTCCTGTTGGTGAAATGATCTCCCCCTCCACTCCAATTTAAACATGTTGAACATAGCTGCAAATAAACATTACAATGCTGTGTAGAATGGCAGGTGACAAGAACATCCACGTGCACAAAAATACTGTAACTAACAGTTGTTTTTCATCCAGTAGTGACAATGCAACATGAAGTTTGTGACGTCCAGTTCAAGTGATATTAGCTGTGTTCAGCTTAAGGTATATTTGATGTGACATTTTAACAAACATTTCCTGTGTGTTGTGCAGTTTACCTAATATTTGCCGTCCCCACATTAAATGATATTTAAATGATGCTTGTTGTGGTCATTTTGCGTGCTATTTGCTTTGCTCAGTTTTATGTAGTATCTGCTGTGACCGTTTCAATCATATTTGGTTCTTCCAGTTTAGTTGATTTTTGCTGTATCCCTTTTACATGATATTTGCTGTGTTCATGTTCACTGAAATTTGCTGTGAAAATTTTGAGTGATATTTCTACTGTCTAGTTTCAGTGTTGTTTTCTGTTTCCAGTTTAAGTGGCATTTTCTGTAGTAATGTGAAGCAATATTTGCTGTGATTAGTTGAAGTGATATCTTCTGTGTACTGTTGAGTTAATATACTCTGCGATTAGCTCAAGTGACATCTGCTGTATCTAATATGAGTAATATTTGCTGTAGTTATCTTAGATTAGATTAGAGATACAGCACTGAAACAGGCCCTTCGGCCAATCGAGTCTGTGCCGAACATCAACCACCCACTTATACTAATCCTACACTAATCCCATTTTCCTACCAAACATCCCCACCTGTCCCCCACCTGTCCCTGTATTTCCCTACCACCTACCTATACTAGTGACAATTTATAATGGCCAATTTACCTATCAACCTGCTAGTCTTTTGGCTTGTGGGAGGAAACCGGAGCACCCGGAGAAAACCCACGCAGACACAGGGAGAACTTGCAAACTCCACACAGGCAGTACCCGGAATTGATCACGGGTCCCTGGAGCTGTGAGGCTGCAGTGCTAACCACTGCGCCACTGTGCCGCCCCTTAATGGTATTTTCCGTGGCAAATGTCAGTATTTTGTTTGCATGTTCATCCACCACATCCCAGGTCCTCCGAAGACTGCTGCTGCTCCAGTTGATGTCAAACTTGAAAATCTCTGGGTTGGAGGGTTGGCTGTTGGCAGCCCCGGAGTGTTAGATTTCAGTTTAATTTTAGCATTTTGATGCTGTATTCGCTTTAATAACTAATAAGGTCAAGGAAGCCATTTTAAGACATCTGTCTTTTCAGCCGTTTCATACTCTGTATTTTGTATTCGGTGTTATCTACATGCATTGTTTCTGCATAAAGTACCAGCCAGTCATGATTATAAAAGTCATGAAACATGATTAAGTTACAATGAGTGCATTGTTGTAATTATAAATAGATTAGAAAGTATGTTTATTCATTTAAAGTATTAATGAATAACAACTGTTTAAGTTGAAAGTTTCTGTAAAATTCAATTTCTTATGAAATTGGAATCTTTCTGAACTCTGATAAGTTGCTGTACACCATGACCTTGTAAGAGTCCGGCTTAGGAACTCCGAGTTGCTCAGCATCAGATTGAACCTGGTAGGGTAAAGAAAACATTTTCTCCATGGGTAACACATTCCTGCCGATTCAAACCAGGTGTTAACAACTGGAAGATGCAATTAAGAAACAACTAAGTTTACCAAACAACAGCTACTACCAATCATTAAGTCAACAAGACGCCAACTGTGCCATGCATGATAGTTATTTGATGGATAGCAATGAGGGTTCCATCAGGTTTCTGTGTTGGACAGACTCTGAACTTTCCGGAGTATGCACCACATTTTATTCCTGCAAGCGGTTTCGATATCAAGAGCAGAATCCTGAGAGCTTGAAATTGACCTATACTTCAACAGATCGTGAAACCAGCTAATGAATTATCTCTTTCCTTTGCTAAACCTTCTTATATTTACTATCCAAACGTTCATGTTATTGACTTATTTGTTTAATTATCTTTTTCTCTTAATTTTAGGTCAATTATCATTGCCAGTAAATTGGAATAACTGAAATTTATCACGCATCAAATTAAGCTAAAAACAAAATATCAGGATGAAACAAAGTACATTGGATCATAAGGCTCCATTTCCTTGCCCTTTCCTTTGCATCAGGGATTTAAGCATTTCCCAGAATCATTGAAACAGAATAGAGAGAATGGGATTAGACCCAGCCATCCTTTTCTCACACCCTGCCTCCTGTGAGGACTCCATTTCATTCTCACATTTTGTCCTCCTCCCACACATCTGCTCTGATGATGAATCCATCCATAACAGCACCAGCAATATATCTTCCTTTTTCCACAACTGCGAATCCCCACCACCCACCCCCGCCCCCCCCACCACCCACTGTGGATGACAGGGTCCTAAACGGTGTCTCGACCATTTCCTGTACCTGCGCCCTCACCCCTTCCTTTCCCTCTCAGAACCGCGACACGTTTCCTCTTCTCCACACTTTGCACCCCTCCAGCCTGCATATCCAAAGGATTATCCTTAGCCATTTCTGCCACCTCCAGCGTGATGCCACCACCAAACACGGTGGTGGCATCCCTTCCCCTAACCTGCCAGCATTCCGATGGTACCATTCCCTCCACAGCAACCTGGTCCACTCCTCCATTACCCGCGATACCTCGTCCCCTTCCCACGGCACCTTCCCATGCAATCGTTTGATAAGGTTCCCCACGTTGGACTATTGCAGAAAATACAGAAGTATGGGGTTGAAGGTGATTTAGAGCCTTGGATCAGAAATTGGCTAGCTGAAAGAAGACAGAGGGTGGATGTTGATGGCAAATGTTCATCCTGGAGTTTAGTTACTAGTGGTGTAACGCAAGGATCTGTTTTGGGGCCACTGCTGTTTGTCATTTTTATAAATGACCTGGATGAGGGTGTAGAAGGGTGGGTTAGTAAATTTGCGGATGACACGAAGGTCGGTGGAGTTGTGGATAGTGCCGAAGGATGTTGTAGGGTACAGAGGGACATAGATAGGCTGCAGAGCTGGGCTGAGAGATGGCAAATGGAGTTTAATGCGGAAAAGTGTGAGGTGATTCACTTTGGAAGGAGTAACAGGAATGCAGAGTACTGGGCTAATGGGAAGATTCTTGGTAGTGTCGATGAGCAGAGAGATCTTGGTGTCCAGGTACATAAATCCATGAAAGTTGCTACCCAGGTTAATAGGGCTGTTAAGAAGGCATATGGTGTGTTAGCTTTTATTAGTAGGGGGATCGAGTTTCGGAGCCACGAGGTCATGCTGCAGCTGTACAAAACTCTGGTGAGGCCGCACCTGGAGTATTGCGTGCAGTTCTGGTCACCGCATTATTGGATGGATGTGGAAGCTTTGGAAAGGGTGCCGAGGAGATTTACTAGGATGTTGCCTGGTATGGAGGGAAGGTCTTACGAGGAAAGGCTGAGGGACTTGAGGTTGTTTTCGTTGGAGAGAAGGAGGAGGAGAGGTGACTCAATAGAGACATATAAGATAATCAGAGGGTTAGATAGGGTGGATAGTGAGAGTCTTTTTCCTCGGATGGTGATGGCAAACACGAGGGGACATAGCTTTATGTTGAGGGGTGATAGATATAGGACAGATGTTAGAGGTAGATTCTTTACTAAGAGAGTAGTAGGGGCGTGGAACGCCGTGCCTGC
Source organism: Heterodontus francisci (assembly GCF_036365525.1). NCBI lineage: Eukaryota > Metazoa > Chordata > Chondrichthyes > Heterodontiformes > Heterodontidae > Heterodontus > Heterodontus francisci. Next base: position 8,184,027 of record NW_027140986.1, on the reverse strand, counting down.
AACAGTAGTAGACTCGCCAACTTTAAGGGCATTTAAGTGGTCATTGGATAGCCATATGGATGAAAATGGAATAGTGTAGGTCAGATGGTTTCACAGGACGGCGCAACATCGAGGGCCGAAGGGCCTGTACGGCGCTGTAATGTTCTAACGTTCAATCGCAGAATGTGTAATACCTTCCCTTTTACCTCATCTCTCTTCACTATTCATGGCCCTAAACACCCATTTCAGATGAAGCAGCCATTTACTTGTCCATCTTTCAATTTAGTACAATGTACGCACTGCTCACAATCTGATCTCCTCCACATTGGGGAGACGAAACGTGGATTAGGTGACCGCTTTTCCAAACACCTCCTCTCAGCACGGAAACGTAACCCCGATCTTCCTGTCGCTTGCCAATTCAACACACGCCCCTGCTGTCATCCCCACATCTCTGATCTGGGCTTACTGCATTGTTCCAGTGAACATCAACGCAAGCTAGAGAAAAGCAACTCATTTACTGATTAGGCAATCTACAGGCAACTGGACTGAACATTGAGTTCAATAATTTCAGAGCATGACTAGCCCCCATTGCTTTTATTTTTAGTTTTACCTTTCATTTTTAAATTATTTTATATTACTTTGTTGCATCATTCAATTTTTTTCATCATGTGCCTGCCCACTGTTTTCATTCATGTTTGTGCATTTGGATAGAGCTTTCATTATTCAGTCATTTAACACCCTCTGTGCACTAACGTGTTGTCTTTCACCACACCATTAGCACATCTACGTTGCCTTTGCCTTTGACCCGTGATTTCCTTGTCAGTTATTCTCTGTGACCCTCTGGCCGATCAACACCTTCCATTTTGTTCTCTTTTGCCCTACTCCAGCTTGATTTGATTAAAACCTGTCACATTTCTCACCTTTGCCATTTCTGATGAAAGCTCACTGACCTGAAACTTTCACTCTGCTACTCTTTCCACAGATGCTGCCAGACCTACTGAGTATTTCCAGCACTTATTGTTGTTATTTTATAACCCTTTCTTTAATCGATTTCCAAAGTCGGTTTCCACCCCAAGCTCTTGCCTTTTCTTGTTGCCTCCTTAATTTGTGCCTATCTTTTCCATAACTCCACGATTGAAGTCTTCCAATCAGACATCCGTCACTGCCACAGTACCATATCAGCTCTTATCAAAATCACAAATGGCATCCTTTGTGACTGAAATAAACGTTAAATTTTCCTCCTAGAGTTCTCGTCCTCTCCGCAGCAATGGACTGAGTTGATCAGCCAATCCTCCAACTCTCCCCACCATCGTCCCCGTGTCTGGAACTTCAATCATCTGCTTCCATTCTTATCTTTATAATCATCGCCTGAATATGACATCAGTAGATTCTATTCCAATTTCTGCAGCAGTGTCTCTGTTTATCCCGAAGTATCTATTTCTCACTTACATTCTGTCTTCCAGTGACATCACCCAGAAACAGAATGTCAGTTTCAATATTGGTGCTGAAGACACCAAAGTCTACTTCACCCTCACATCTCTTGCTCCTCAGTTGTCTCTGGATTGTCACACGGCATGTCAGAAATATGGCACTGGGTGAACAGCAATGTCCTTCAATTAAATATTGGAAAGGCTGAAGCCATTGACTTTGTTCCTTGTTACAAAATTTAATCTCTAACCAGAATTCCTTTTCCTGGAAACTGTCTGAGAATGAAGCATATTTTTGGAACTTTGGTTACATAGTTGACCTCGGGAATTGATTACAACCGCAAGCCTGCGCCATCACAATTTCCCATTCTTCTTCCCCTGTGTCACCTCAAATGCTGCTGAAAACTCATCCGTGGCTTTGCCAGCTCCAGATTTGAATGTTCAAATACACTCTGGCTAACCTCCCACATTCTACTCTCGTATTTTTCTTCTATTTATATGGAGGAATCATACTGTCTGTGTCTGCTGTCAGCTGCAGTCCACGTTCAGTGAAGCTCATGAACGGTAACCAGTGAGGAAATCTGATCACAAAGCCAGGAGCCAATCAAACAGCAGCCAGCACAAGTTACCCAAAATTTTATTATTATAGGGTCACATGACCAGGCTCTGCTCCTGGTCAATCCCACTATCCCTGTCTCCAAATCCAGTTTTTGTCTACCCAGGACCAAATCAGGAGCACAGCCTAAACGGCAGGTATCCCGAATGCACAAGCTCAAATCCTGAACAGGAATAAGACCCCAATCCCTGTCCAGCACCGTTCCACCAAGTTCTACTTACCCTCAATGCTCCACTGAAATAATTTGAAGAACCATGGACGACCATATCAATCCTGCTGCAGATGGCACCCTGTCAATCACGACAATCTGCCAAGCTATAAATCGCTGTGAACTTACTCCACTCCTCCCTTGCCATCTGATGTCGAACAATATTTGTTATGCCCCACTGTTTCTGCTGCACCGTCAGCAGCTGTTTCCCAATAAACTGCACCCAGGGCATGGGAAATTCCAGCACTCCATCAGTTCAACTCTATTCTTGCCTTCAAAACCTGTCTAGAAGTCGATATCTCTCACTCCGTGCTCATCAATCTCGCACTCCCTCCTTTTCCACTCGCTCTTTATGTCACGCTGTTTTAACCAGCTCTATTATGTCTTCTGAGATGTCTCTTTGGATGTGCGTCGCGCTTTGTAAATGTAAGTTGTCATGGTTGTGGTCGGCGACCATTTCGCTGCAGGTCACTGGTTTCATGCCACCCCACCCTCTACGGTCTGGGTTCACCCACTTATTTCCTCATTGCAATGGAATGGAAGTTGGCAAAGTTCATGCGTAAAGGAAGAGTGGAACCATCACAAGTCGAGTGATACTGGGCAGCTGTCCTATAACTGCTGGAGCCTGCTCGGATTGAAGAACCTTTGCAATGGGATTTGTGTCTTATATTTTTTTCAATATATTTTCGCACTGAAATCATTTGACGCAATTACTTTAATATTATTGCCATGCCAGTAAAGCCATGTAAAATTCATATCTTTTAACATAGGAATTTACTCAGTGTGCAGCATTTTGTAACTGGCCTGTCTTTTAAAATAGACCAAACGAGCCGCCTATGATGGCCACCAAAGTTTATCTGACCTGATCAGTGTCGTTCCAAACAGCCACACTGTCTGACAAGGACAAAATGACACAAATCAGACTGAGAAATGGCAACTCCACGTATCTTGAGACAATGCAAGACGCAATTCTGAACTGAATGGGTCTTTCTGAAACAAAGACCGTAATCAAGCAATAAGTCAGTTAATGAATAATCATCCTAATTCCAACACCATAATTGGGAAAGGGAAATGTGGTAATGTACATGGTAAGGTCGCCATATTGGTTTATTTTTATTCTTTAAGTGCTGTCTGAGGAAAGACACGACAGCAAAAGCAGAAAGAGTAGCAAATTATATGCCTTAATAATTGGAGACTGTAACATGGTGAAGTCTCCAAGTCTGTTCCATTTCGAATCCACCAGCACTGTAAGCTGACCTCGTGGTAACGAATCTACAAGCAATCAGGTCTGTGGCCTGCAGAAATTCTATCCCTTCAAGAGAATCCTGAAAGCCACTTCAGCACCTGACTCTGGCTGTTGAATTTAGCTAAGCTACACGTTAGGAGTGAAGACGTCTTTTTCATCAAGTCTGCAACGTGTCTTTTCGAGAATGAGCCATGTGAATTATGAACTATTATTTTGCTTATCAGCTGTAAAAGTGCACTGTTATTTTCAACTGTACTTTCCTTAAGTGTGTTTGTGTATGTCGCTGTGTGAGTGAGTGCCGTAGTGTTGGATGTCGGGGTGAGGGTTGAATGAACAGTCCAGCGGGTGTGCATTCATGCAGTGCAGGTCATTTGAAGAGCTGTTCTGCTCTTCAGACAGGAGCAGAAATGCTCACATGTGGCTTATATATTCGAGCAGGAATCACAAGAAAAATAATAATGTGCAACGGACACATTGATGGACTGACAACAAAATGCTGCGAATGAGCCAATGTTGCAAATGATTTGTCAATTGAGGATGTATAACTGTTTGCTCTAATTGTGATTCAGAGCAGCTGATACTAATTGTGGAAAGATCAGAGTACACACGGAGCACTGTGAATAAACCTCTGTGGAAGTAACACCGGCTCCTGCTTTCTCCTTTGGCAGATGCATGTTTACCAAGTTAACAGAATGGTTCTGCATGTTACAACTTCACAGGATCAGATCATGCAATTGGGATGTTATCTGCTCCTTTGTTGATCTCTGTCAGGGCGTGGGATTTGCCTGGTTTCGGGCCTGTGCAGGACAGGTGAACGATACATTCTGTGAGGCGAGCAGTCCCTCCCTCAGGGTAATTCAAACCAACAAGGAACCTCCTCACCCCCAAAGTAATAATCTGCAATGCTTGCAATTGATGTGATGGAGAGGCAGAAGGAGGTGGACATGCATTTTGTTGGCAGATTTGCCTTGTAAATTTTTGAGGGTTTGTTAAATGTCACGTTAGTAAGTGTAGAACTGATCCATCCTGATATTGTGCGAAATCGAACATGAACTCACAAAACTATTTGGGAATACAATGTAAAACTAGGATGTAGGGGAGAAATAGATCTTCCCCAGAATGGAAGCGAAATTATTGAAATAGAAAAATGTTTGTGTTTACAAAGGATTGAATCTGATTTACCAGAGAGTCCGAGTGTTTGATTTCTGTTTGACATGATTGTGAAATCTGTGGCAGCTTTGCCTGGACAGACAACTGGAATAGTACTCGGGGTTAATGGTTTTTTTGTTACTGTTTTTAGGTAACCCAGAAGATGCAAATAATTCCTGGGGCCGGAATTGTATTACTTACTTTCCGTGGAACTCCTTCAATCACATTCAGAACTCTCAGCCAGAGCTGTGCTGTTAACATCTTCCTCCATCACCTACCAACTGGAACCTCAAGCTACAGATCCATATACAACAAGGTAACGATAGCCCTCCCATTACCCCGACCCTGTACCACCTCATTTCCCCCTGTTACTACGACGTCCCGCCATGTAGTGGGGAGACATCGTTCATCTAACTCCCCAGAGTAAGGTTTGCAAGCCCCATGGTTCGATGGATAGCAGCATAACTCTCCATATTGTGTACTCCCCTTGACAATATGTAACGAAGCATTGACGGGGAATAAAAGAGCCTGTATCAGATCCAATGACCCCTCCTCCTGTCCATATATGATACAACCCTGCGTATTGTCCTCGTTTTCCTGCTCATTACAATACATGTATTCGAAATTATCACAGCCAATCATGAAGCTCGTGGCTTGTTTCAACAAATAAATCGATGGCAGTTCATACTTCCTCCATCTACCCTTTGCCTCTTGCAATTATTCGGTCAAACACTGAGGCCAAGATGAGCTGAAATGTACTCTGGTTGTATGGTGGACAAATTGAACCTGACTGCCTTCACTCACACAAAAACACACCACATTTTTTGCATTGTTTGCATCAGGCTTGCGCTGATAAAAGGAAGCTAAAATTTACATCATACATTTTCCAGGAAATGGTCATGTCCAACAAGAGAGAATATAACCACCTCCCCTTGATATTCATCATCGTGGTCACTCCCCAATTATCACATTATCAATATCATAGGCGTTACCATTGATCGTAACTGGGCCAGACAAATAAATGTTGCTGCTCCAAGAGAAGATCAGACGCTGGGATTTATGCAACAAATAACTCCTCCACTGACTTTTACATCGCAATCTACAAGGCAAGCGTGAGGAATAATGGAATGCACTCCACTTTCCTGGATCTGTGCCACAACCAAAAAAAACTCAAGCGCCTCAGCAAGATCCAAGCAAATGGGTTTGCTTGATGTACATCTGATGCACCATACTATCATTTAACTCCTTCCACCACCAGCACGCAGTGGCTGCCGTGTGTACCATATACAATATCACACCGCAGGAAGTTGCAAAAAATTATTTGACAGCTCCTTTCAAGCATGAGACCCCTAACACCTAAAAGGATAAGGGCGACAGACGCATGGAAACATGAACAGCTGAAAGTTCCCTCCAAGCCACAGACATCCTGAGTTGGAACTACATCAACATTTCTTCATTATTGCTGGGTCAAAATCTTGGAACTTCCTTTCTAATTATACTGCGGGTGTACCTAAAGCAGATGGAATCGAGCGTTTGAAGAAGGCGGCTCTCCACCTCGTTTACAAGGAAAACAAAAGATGGATAACAAATCCCAGCCTCGTCAGCAATACCCACATCCAAGGAGCATGAAGCAACACCCTTCACCTTGCTACCTCAATCTAAGCCCAGCTGTGTGGTACATTGGTGCCCTGCCCGGCCCTGAGCTCAGCACATTCTCCACCATTTATGAATAAGTGGTCTCCCAATTATAATCGTGATGAGGAGGAATTCTTTCTCTTGAAAGTTCCATCGCATTTAGAATTCACTTACCCAGCAGTCAGTGGAGTCTGGGTCATTGAATATATTCAAGGCTGGTTTAGACTGACTTTTCATTTACGAGGAAGTGAAGACTTACTGTTCTCTGGCGGGAAATACTGTTCTCTGGCGGGAAATTGGAATTACAGCCATTGTCAGATCAGCCATTATGGTATTGAATGCAGAACATGATCTGTGGGCTGAATGGCCTACTCCCGCTTTTATTTCTAAAGACCTTATCATCATAGGTGAAAGGTAAAGTGTTGCATCTGTTGCACCTGCATAGAAAGGAGCTGCGGGCAACCAAACCAGATCTTGGGTGTGATGGAAGACTGAATAGAGATATTTTGTTCGCGATTTTAGGTGGACATGGTGGTAATGGAGGAGGATGATGTGTTGAAGGTGGAGGTAGTTGGAATGGAAAGTGAGAATAAGTGAATTAATCTCATGTTTCTAGATGGTAGGAAAGCGGTGAGGACAGTCACTCGGGTGATGGAACAGATGCAGCTGAGGCCTCTGCAAAATTAATGTGAGGAATGCACGGTTAATGTGAAATGAAGAGACTACAAAAGCTCTGGTATGGAATATGGCCTCGTTGGGACAAACAGAAGGATGAGGAAACTGAGAGAATGGAAGTTATTATTGATGCAAAGTGGAGTTGGAGGAAGTGTGGTCAAGATACGTTGGGACAAACAGAAGGATGAGGAAACTGAGACAATGGAAGTTATTATTTACACAAACTGCAGTTGGAGGAAGTGTTGTCCAGATAACTGTGGAAGTTAGCGGATTATAATGAATATTGATGCAGTGTCCGTTCACTTAAATTGAGAGAGGGAATTCGTCGAAGAGAAGTGAACTGTCACAGGTGGACCGTTTTCAGGTGAAGGAGGTACAGATTTTAAATGCAATTATGATTAAAGTTTCGAACTCGATGTGAAAGAAGGGGTTGACACAAAAACAATCATTGATGTATTGGATGAAGTGGTGAAAAAGGGAAAAAGTGTAGCTCGGACTGTGTGACGGACAGAACGATATTGACAATGCTACCATTGTGCCCGTTCCAGTCACAGAACTTTGAGGAACAATGTGTCGTTTTCACAGCGGTTGTAGAAAATGTTCAAGAGAAAATGCCAGGGCTGACAGATGTTTTATGCCGATGGATTAGAGAATCGGTGTTGTTCTCCTTAAAGAGAAAATTGAGAGAAAGTTTGATATAGAGTTTTTCCAAACCATGGCGGTTTAAACGGAGTAGAGACAGAGAAACCGCTCTCATTGGCAGAAGTGCCGAAAACCAAAGGACACAGGTTGAACGGATTGGGAATAGAATCCATGGCGACATGAGGGAAACGTATTTTTGCACAGCACGTGCTTAGGATATTAAATGAACTACCTGAGAGTGTGCTGAAGACAGAATCAACCAGAAGCGAATTGAAAAAACAACTGAAGAGAAAAACAATGCAGGTCAGTGATGAGCAGATGTGGGAGTGCGATTAGCTGAGCTGCCTGTGCAGAGAGCTAACACAGTCAAGAAAGACTAAATGGACAACTGCTGTGTTGCAAGCATTCTGTGTTCCTTTTTGTTTGAATATATGAATTGCTGAACGGAATTGCACAGATAAGAGAGCATCCAAAATATAGGCAAACATCCCTTAGAGGCTTCTCTGACGTTAGGAACTTAATTTCTGAACAGTCATGCAGAGTGAAGGCCATCACTAAAACAACATGAGATCTAAAGATGGGGCTCATGATTTATGTCGGACTTCCTTGATTTCTATTTCACACAGCTTCCAGTTATGATTATTTGCTTATTGTGATCAGATTTGTCCAGTCTTGGGGGTGGGGATGGGTCCAATTCAATTTTCGTGGAAAATATATTCCATCAAGAGGTAATTAGCGCAACTGTCATAATCAGTTTGTTCAAGATTAAGAAAAACTGCTTGAACAATTTTGCAACCACAGTATCCCCTTGGCGATCCGGGAGGCTATAAAGTTAATGCACTGGGAATGTGTCAGCTCAGAATGTACTTCAGAGATATTACCTGCAGCACGAACAGAACGATCACTCCAAGCAGAAAATGCATCGACCAATGCAATGGGTGAGGAACATATTCTATGTGATCCTTGCTATAATTGGAGTTCCTGGTAAGGATCTTTAACAAATGAAGTTTTGTAAATCTGTGCATGAGCTGGTTTCTTCCATTACCATGGGCATAAAAATATTACATGAGATCGAACGGTTACAGTTACACAGACACACATTCAATAATATAATTGCATCAATTTCCTGAATTATCAGTGCAGTTTTAATGTTTTGTCTCAACTGTTTCTAGCTCAAGGCACTCTGCATTGTACAGTTATTGAATTATGTGGAATGTTGTGTTCTGTAGAATCAGAGATCAAAGTAGGAAAATGTCAGAGGGGAAGGAGTACAGCAGTTATCTGCTAATGTAGAACTATACTGTGTGTGTGCACTAACTGGAGTGCAGCACCTGACCTCAGCGATCATGTATTACTGGGAGTCTCTTTCACTCTGGATTTGAACTGACTGTGGCTGACTAAATGGTGTGGACCACGTTACACTAGGGACCATGTATTTCTTGGATTATCTGTCATTGTATTCAGTGCGGGTCCCCATCTTATTCTTACACGAAGTAGAGTTGGTAACAGCATTATCAGGTGCTGATTAATTTCCTTCCCGAGCACGGCCCTGAGAAGCCTTTGGTCATGAGTGACTGCAATAATAAACAACCCTCTTCAATATTATGAAAAACATTGATGACTATGACTTGTTAATAAACATGTTACCGATCTTACAGCACAGAAACTGGGCATTCGGCACAACTAGATCGAGACTGTCTTCCTGTTCTATATGAAGACATTACAGCTGATCTAATCCTGTCGGCATATCCGTCCAATCCTGCTCTCTCATGTAATAACCTCGCTTCTTCATTTTTTCTTCCATTACGACTACTCCAAGAGGTCTCAATTCCACGTTCTCAGAACTCAGAGTAAAAATCTCTCTCTTGAATTCCATCGTGAATTTATTGATGAACGTCTTATTTTGAGGAAATGCAGAACTGGTCACCAGCAAAGGCGGAAATATCAAATCTACGCTTTCACTCTCTAACCCCCATATAATTTTGAAGGCCTCTGTTAATTCAACAGGCATCATTCTCTTAACGACAGAATAGAGACACAGCATATCCTAATAACTATAATCTCTCAGTTATGGTATTATTTTTGAGAGGAATATGTGAACCTGCTGGTTACTCTGGATATTGCTCATCATGTGTAGTCCAGAAGAGTACACATTATTTATGTGTTCAATCACCACCGTTATAATAGGTTATTATTACACTTTTCTGTTAATGATATTCCTGTAGAAATGAAATCCCGTGCTGTGATCACATTTGCATTGACTCAGTAAATCCTCTTTTCAATTTAACTCATTTATACATCAGAGGAAATGGTCCAAAACGTATGTGTGCCTCCAATCGGAGGGACTGGTTCGAGTCAGGGAGGAATTTCTTCGACTGCAGGGAGTGATTCGAGTCCGGGATGGGTTCTTCCAGTGGGAGTGGTTGGAGACCGGATGCAAGACTCCAATCTACCCTTTTTTGACGCCTCATTGCGATGTTTAACTTGCTGGCCAGCGTCTGGTGAACGGGGTGCTGGACCTCCCCGTCCAGGATTTGTTAAATCTGGAAGTGCTGGTGTTGCAGGCAGGTTGGGGTCATGGACCCGATCCCAATCCACACGGTTTTGGTGCTAAAATCCTTCCTGGGTTGGAAAGCGGAGAATGTTTTTCAGTAATTTACAGCCACTTCGCCCTTCTCTCCTTTACAGTTAATTTACTGTCAATTGTGATCCTGTCCAAGGGAAATTGCGGACTCTCCAGCTGCACCACCCTCTATCTGGTGGCCATGTCAACGGCAGATCTCCTGGTCATTATCACTGATATCATACTCCGGAAAATGAATAATTATTATTTCCCATTAAATTTCCTGGACCTCACCTTTGTTTGTCGCTCTCGTTATTTCCTGATCCGTGCAGCCATCGACTGTTCCGTCTGGTTCACCATCGCTTTCACATTTGATCGATTTGTCGCCATTTGTTGCCAGAAGCTGAAATCAAAATATTGCACCAGGAAAACTGCCACTGTCGTTCTATCAACAACAAGCATTCTGCTCTGTCTAAAAAATATTCCCACCTACATTAGATATAAACCGAGATGGGTAATTGACAATGTAGAATGGCGCTGCTCGAATAAGCCAAGCTATTTTAGTGACCCTCGATGGATTGCATTTGCAATGTTTGATAAAGCTTTAACACCATTATTGCCATTCATGTTAATTCTGTTGCTGAACTTTCTGACATTCAGACACATTTTAGTGACCAGTCGAGTTCGTCAGAGACTGAGGGGTCAGAGCAAGAAAGATCATCACAGTTACTCTGAAATGGAGAGAAGAAGGAATTCTAAGATTTTACTCTTCACCATATCTGGCAGTTTCATATTTCTGTGGTCGCTTTATATGTTGTATATTTTTGGTATTGGTGATTTCTTGGATTATGATTCTTACGATATTTTTGCAAAGGTTGCATATATGCTGCGGAATTTAAATTGCTGTACAAACACATTTATTTATGTGGTCACTCAGTCCGAGTTCAGAGAGCAGTTAAAGAGCGCAGTGAAATATGCAGTTACATCAATTATTAAATTAATTAATAAACAAAACAACTGAGACCAGCTTAAAGATCCAGTGGTTAATGGACAAGAGGTAACCGCTGGAGGTCCAGAAGAGAATGGCCTGTCGGAGTAAAGACAAACAATAGAGCTGTCAGCGACGGGGAGAGGGGGTCGAGAGCAAGAGGATCGGAAGTAAATTTGCAGAAATCAAAAAAAGATAATGAGCAGCGAGCAAAGGGAAAGAGATGACCTTCATAAAGGGGTCAGAAGAAGAGTGATTGCGCTCCCTAATGGAAGAGGCTTGAACTGGATATGACACCGATCATTAAACAGGAACCAAGTAGTTTTAATAAGGGTGCTAACTGACTTGAACAATTAAATATATCTGCAGAAGAAAACATTTATATTTAAAAATTAAGTTTTTCCTGATATTTCACGAAACACATTTATTCATAATTGCTTTGGCACACTGGGAATGTTACGGTGAATTGTTTATGATAATTGATATTGTTGATGAGAAGATGAAACGTTGCTTGTACAACTGCTTTGAATCTACAAGGATGTAATATTTGTTCACACAATGACATATTAACTCTCGGAGCCTAGGAAATAAGAGATGGACATGCTTTTAGCGTACACCACTCTAATTACAGAGGTGCAGTGACAGAAGATGAACCTTACGTTAAATTAATGGAAGAGGTAATTCAAAGGATTTCATAATAAGGAATCGGAATCCCAAAAGTTGGAAACTCAGAGTCTTTGCTCGCACTGTTTACAATGGTGTCTTTGGTGTAATTATTCTGAAACACAGTTCAACGTAATGTCAATTCAGGAACAGGAGAACAAAGGGACGGCCTGCACTGACAACATTCAAGGAATCCTGGCCTTGAAGGATAAGAAACTTCTATGTTGTCTTCAGTGCTTTTTTTGTTAAGTATTTAAAGCATCTTGTTTCATAAATTATACTGGATTCATAAGTAGCCATTATTTGTAACTTGTTAGGTCAGGCACAACTGAGGACCCCAGTGTAATAAATTGAAAATACAGAACTGAGAATTTTTAAATAAAAGTGTTTTAAGCCTCAAAACCTCAAATCATACAATGGTGCATCTTGGGGCCAGACGTTGAAAAAGGCTAAAACGAAATGACTGGTTGTGAATTTGAGAGGAATTTTGCTCTGATTAGTCTGACCAGCTTTATTCATTCAAGGAAGGGAACCCATAAGAGGAACAACCAGACATAGATCCGCAAGACCGGGGAGTAAGACGCCATTTGAATTCCGAGGTAAAAGATTGGTCAGCAGAAAAGAGGAATAATTTAGCATTTTAAGCTTGCAAGAACCATCGAATCAAAGAAACAGAGAATGTTTAAGGCACAGAAAGAGGCCATATTGGCCCATCGTGTCTGTGCCAGCCGAAAAGTGATCCACCTGTTCCAATCCCACTTTCCAGCATTTGGTTCTTCGACCTGCAGATTATGGTAGCCGAGGTACATATCCAGACGCCTTTTCAATGAGTTGAGAGTTTCTGCCTCAACTACCCTTTCATGCAGTGAGTTCCAGATCTGTACCAACCTCTGGGTGAAAAATGTTTTTCCTCATCTCCCCTTTATTTTTCTAGTAATCTAATGCCCCCTGGTCACTGACCTCCCTGCTAAAACGAATAGATCCCTCACCTCCACTCAATTCAGGCTCCTACTGATTTTGTACATTTCATTCAAATCATCCCTCAGCCTTTACTGTTCAAGGTGAATAACCACAGCCTATCCAATCTTTCCTCCTACCTGAATTTTTCCAGTTCTGGCTACATCCTCGTAAATATCCTCTGTACCCTCTCCAGTGCAATTCCATCCTTTCTGTAATGACGTTACCAGAACTGCACACAGTACTCAAGTTGTGGCCTAATCAATGAGTTATGCAGTTCCAGCATAACTTCCCTGTTCTTATATTCTATAACCACAACTAATAGAGGAAAGGATTCCATATGCTTTCTGAACCACATTATTGATCTGTCCTGCTACCTTCTGGGATCTGTAGACATTGGCTCCAAGATCCCTCACTTTCTCTGCACTTCTCAGTATTTTCTCATTTATCGTGTACTCGTTTGTCGTGTTTCACCTCCCAAAAAGCATCACCTCGCATTTCTCTGGCTGGAATTCCATTTGTCACTTGTATGCTCATCTGACCATACCATAAACATCTTCCTACATTCTCTCCACCAAACAGCCAATCTTCGTCTGGTCTGCAAACTTCTTGATCATGCCCCCTACATTTACGTCCAAATCGTTAAGATATACCATATAAAGTAGGGCCCCAGTGCTGAGCCCCACGGAATACCACTAGAAACAGCCCTCCAGTCATTAAGACACCCGTCAACAATTACCCTTCGTTTCCTGCCACAAAGTCAATTTTGTATCCACCTCGGATATTGTGATAATTACTTAAGGGCATTTAAGTGGTCATTGGATCGACATATGGATGAAAATGGAATAGTGTAGGTCAGATGGTTTCTCAGGTCGGCGCAACATCGAGGGCCGAAGGGCTGCGCTGCAATGTTCTAATTCTAATTACTGTTTCTGAATTACCACATATTTCTGGACGGAATGAAGTCATCTGGCTCCAAGCCGAATTGACCTTGTGTTCTTTATTTCTCTAAATATGTGGACCGCATGATCACAGAGATCAATCAACTGCAGCAGCTTATGACTTTTGCAACATTTATGACAGCATGGTAATATTTTGATCTGAAGGCTTGGCCTTCTTTTTTTAAAAATTCAGGAATTGGCATTAATTTATTCCTACATTTGTTTCTATTTGTTATCTTTCTCGAGAAAGCCTTTGTAAGTATTTGCAGTCAGCTTCCATAACAACTGCAGACATTACTGTCTCTGATAGATTCATCTGAAACCACGAAACATGGAAATAAATGTTCATGACTTTTAAATCAATAATAAATACATTAATATAGTTGCTATTCCAAGCACTCAAAAGGAAATCTACCTGAGTTTAAAGGGATATAAACATACGTCAATTTCAAAAAAAGGTTCAAGGGAATACCGTCCAGGGGGTTGCTGAGTATTGAGGGAAAAAATTTTTTTGAAGATAAATAAATGAAAGATATTATCAACTGACGACACCATTATTTGAATTTGTGAAACAGATGAAAAACAAATCAGCATAATTCGGTGCATTTCCTATCAACAGGAAAGGGGTATCTGAGGTAAATAATAAGCCAGCGAGCATAATCTGTTGTTTTCATCGTATGTACATACATGATAATAGTTTGGAATTAACAGCACTCCTGTGAAAGGATAGTGACTGTCATCGAGTGAGGTGATCAGCAGATCGGGTGTCAGTCTTCAATCTGAGGAGTGTCAATGAAGTTTTAAGAGATAATAATATTTTTCATCATCAGTAGTCATTTGGGGTTATGATATTTTAGAAGGTAAGAAAATGTAAAATTTGTGCCGATCGCACCACTCATGAGCTTGACAATAGAAAGAGTGGTCAACAACAATAATGAGATTAAGGAGGAGGCAGAGTTTGTCCTGTGGGGAATTGTAGATTCTTGGAATGGTGTTTTAAAATTACTAACGTTATTTAATTCTCATAATAAATAATACGTGGACTCATTAAGAAAGGGATTAGTCAATGTCATACTTTGTGAATGATAACATGATTAGTAAATAGTTTGCAACTTTTCCTTGGATTCACAATTAAACATTCATCTACAATATAAATGTGCGAAGATGCAGTAAAATCAGTTGAGCTACATTTATCTTTAAATAGGCAACTATTGTGTAGCAACTTGCAATAAGTCATTTGAGTTATAAGAGAATCCAGATTCTGTTTTAACCTAAATGATATCAAGAAAATAGGGGAGAAATTATTTCAGGATGACTGCTGGGATTTAGAAGTGCAACACAACAGCTGAGACAAAGACAAATAAATGATTATTGGAGGAATCAAATGAATAGACAAACAAAACATGGCAAGGCCTGGAATCAAATGGAATGTTGATTCTTGAAAAAAAAGAAGCATTTCAAGTGTTGTATTGGATAATAAAGTTTCTTCAACTCTCATCAGTTGGTGAGTAACAGTTGTTAGAGAATTAATGCAAATAGCTGGGTTGGTAACGAGAGATAAAGGGAAAGGTCTACAGTTTTCTTTTAATATTACAGGTAATTTTTGGGGGGAATCAAGGTCCCTAGTGTAAATAATCTAATTGTTGGGTAATGTAAGGGTATAAATTAAGGGTAAGTCGTGGCAGAGCAGCTCGGCAATCTATATTGCTCCTCCTGTGCAATGTGGGAAGTCAGGAACATTTCCAATGTCCAGGGCGAACACGTGTGCAGGAAGTTTCTCCAGCTGCAGCTACTCGAAATCCGCGTTTCGGATCTGGAGCAGCGGCTGGGGACGCTGTGGAGCGTCCGTGAGGCTGAGATCATCGTGGATAGCATGTACAGGGAGGTGGTCACACTGCAGTTAATGACTGCTCATGCACAAAGAGAATGGATGACTGCCAGACAGAGTAGAGGAACTAGGCAGGTAGTGCAGGAGTCCCCTTGGTCCATCGCCATATCTAACAGATGTTCAGCTTTGGATACTGTTGGGGGAGATAGCTTCTCAGCGGAACGCAGCAACAGCCAAGTCTGTAGCACCACGGGTGGCTCAGCTGCACAGGAGGGGAGGAAAAGGTGTGGGAGAACTATAGTGAAAGGGGGTTCTATCGTAAGGGGTACAGACAGACGTTAATGTGGCCGCAAACGTGACTCCAGGATGGTATGTGCCTGACTGATGTGAGCATCAAGGACGTCAAGGAACGGCTGCAGGACATTCTGAAGGGGGAGGGTGAACAGCCGGAGGTTGTGGTATACATTGGTACCAACGGCATAGGTAGAAAGAGGAATGAGATCCCGCAACAAGTATTTAGGGTGCTAGGCAGCAGATTAAAAAGCAGGACCTCAAACGTTCTAATCTCTGGATTACTCCCAGTGCCACGTGCTAGTGAGCATAGGAATAGGAGGATAGAGCAGATTAACGCGGGGCTGAAGAGATGGTGCAAGAGGGAGGCCTTTTGTTTCCTGGTTCACTGGGTCTGTTTCTGGCAGAGTGGGACCTGTCCAAGTTGGACAAAGTACACCTGAACCGGAATGGGACCAACATCCTTGCTGGGAGGCTTGCTAGTGTTGTTGAGTGGTGGTTAAAGTAATTTGGCAGGTGGATGGGATACAGAGTGGAGGTGCAGTAGGTGGTAATTTCTCCACATCTCTGTCCTCAATGATTGGCCCCTTAACCTGATACTGCCCCCGCATTCTAGATTCCACGACCAGTGGATCAATTTCTCAGCATTTACCCCATCAAGCCCTTTCAGCATCTTGTCTCTCTCAATTCGATCACCTGTCATGCTTCTAAACTCCAGAGAATATAGGTCCAATGTACTCAGCCTCGCATCATAGGACAACCCCCTCGTCCCAGGAACCATTTCAGTAAATCTTCACTGAACGCCTCCAGTGCAACTATATCGCTTGTCAAATGTGGAGACCAAAACGGCACGCAGTATTCGAGGTGCAGTCTTACCAAAGCCTTGTACAATTTTAGTAAGTTTTCAAAATTACTTACTCCAATCCCCTTATTAATAAGGCCAACAAGACATTTGCCTTCTTAATAACTTGCTGTACTGCATCTGCATGTTAACTGTGTGTGTTCCCTCCAGAAGTGCCCTCATGCCTCTCGGATCATCAACACTTACCAGTTTCACACTTTTAAAATATAAATAAAAACATCTGCTTTACTATTTTACGACAAAGTGAACAACTTCACACTTCCCTACATTATGTTTAATTTGCCATCTTGTTGCCCACTCAATGATCTTGTCCGTATCTCTTTCTCGCTCTCTATCTCCTTCCCTCAGCTTATCTTGTACCGATCTTTGTATCATCAACTAACTTGGATACATTGTTCTCTGTCTCTTCATCCAACTCATTAATATAGAGTGTAAATAGCTGAGGCTACAGCACTAATCCTTGCGGCATAACACTATTCACTGCCTGCCAACTTGAAAATGCCCCATTTATTCCCACTCTCTGCTTCCTGTCTGTTAACTAGTCCTCCATCTACGCTAATATATTACCCACAACACCATGCGCCCGTATCTTGCCTATTAATCTTTTGTGTGGCACCTTATTGAATGACTTTTGGAAATCCGGGTATACTACATCAACAGGTTTCCCTTTGTCTACCCTATTAGTTACATCCTCTGAAAACTCAGATTTTTTTTAAACAGGATTTCCCCTCAGTAGAACCATGCTGACATTTTTCTAATCATCCTGTGCTTTTCCAAGTGCAATGATAAGATTTATTTAACAATAGTTTCTAGCATCTTCCGAACGACTGTTTTTCCCTGTTTTCTCTTCACCTTCATTCATGAAAAGCGGTGTAACATGTGCCAACTTCCATTATGACGGGACCATTCCAGAATCTAAGTAATTCTGGAAAATCATCGCCTGCGCATACCTTATCTCTGCAGCTATCTCTTTTTGAACACTAGGGTGTAGGCCATCTGGTATCGGAGACATGTCAGATTTTACTACCTCAAGTTTCTCCAATTTCTCCATGTTTCTCGGATGATATCAACTTTCTTAATTTCCTCACTCTTATTAGCCGTTAGGTTACTGCCTATTTCTGGTATGGAACCTGTGTCCTCTGCTGTGAAGACAGATACAAAATATTTGTTCAAAGGCTCTGCCCTTTCCTCATTATCCATGATGATTGCTCCTGTCTCAGCCTCTAAGGGAACAACGTCCACTTTAGCTGCTCTCTTCCTTTTTATGTACTTACAAAAGCTCTTACAATATGTTTTATATTACTGGCTGCTTTGCTCTCACGTTCATTCTTTTTCTTGTTTTATCAACTTTTTGATGGTCCGTTGCTGATTTGTAAACACTCCTAATCCTCAGACGTGCTACTATTTTTGTGATATGGTAAACCTCTTATTTTAATCTCATACTCTCTTTAACTTCCTGAGTAAGTCAAGGATGAGCCACTCTTGACGAGTTTTTGTTCTTTTAACGGAATGCACTTTTGTTGAAGCCTGCGAATTGTTTCTTTAAATGTTTTTCACTGTTCATTTACCATCATACATACCTTCCAGTCCATTTACCCAATTACCCGTGGCCAGTTCTCCTCTCACCCCACCTAATTGGATTTGTTTCAGTTTAAATTTGTTTTTGATTGAATTGTGTCACTTTCAAACTGAACATGAAATTAAATGGTATTGTGATCGTTATTTCCCACTGGATCTTTTACTATGATATTAGGTATTAACCCGCTTCATTGCACAATATGAGATCAAATATAACTCTTTCCCCAGTCTATTCTACAACACATGTCTCCAAGAAACTGTCATGAAAACATTGTACAAACTCATCTTCCACACCATTGCTGCCAATTCGACTGTCCCAGCCTATATGCATATTAAGATCCCCCACAATTCATACATCACCTTTATACACGTTCCAATAATTTCCCATTTAATGCTCTGTCCAAGAACTACTGCTGCCTGTGTTTTTTTCTGACTCTGCTGTTCCTAATTTGCACCCAAACTGATTCTGCATCATGATCTTCTGAGACCAGATCCCTTCTTATTAAGGTCCTTATGTCATCCTTTACTATCAGGGCTACCCCTCCTCCTTGGGTTTTCCGTCTGTCTCTCCGAAATATTGTTCACCCTGGAATATTCGTTTCCCAACTTGATCTCATTGTAACCATGTGTCACGAAAGTCAATTTGATCTAGATAATATACCTCTATTCGTGACAGTAGTTCATCTATATTATTAGGGCTGCTTCATGCATTTAGATAAAGGAACTTTAATTTATTTATTTACCTCCATTGTCTGCAATGTCGGTATTTGCCAATATACATATTTTGCTAAACTCTCCGTCCCTTCTTACCCCATTCTGTTGGCATTTACCCACATCACTAACCTGCTCTGATACCCTGACCTCTCTATTTGAATTTCTACATTTGCCTTTACCCAAACGCGCATGCACCTTCTGTTATTTTAAAGCCCTGTCCACATCCCTAGTTTTTGCCACCGGCACTGGTTCCACCTCGGTTCAAGTGAAGCCCATCGCAACGGAATATCTCCATCTTCCCTGATTACTGAAGCCAGTGCACCAAGAATCGTAACCCCTTCTTCCCATACCACTAATGCCCCATTTCACTGCAGTTACTGCCCGCTCTCACCATCCCCATCTGCTGGTGTCCCTGTCTCACTACAGTTACTATCTCCCCTCATCATCTCCATTTGCTGGTGTCCCTCTCTTACTGCAGTTACTGCCCTGTCTAACAATCTCCATCTCTAACCTTAACTTTCAGACTAAATCTAACACTTGCACTTTTTTCCTATTCATTCATGGAATGTGGGCGTCGCTGGCTAGGCCAGCATTTATTGCCCATCCCTAATTTCCCTTGAGAAAGTGATGGGAAGCTGGCTTCTTGAACCATGGCAGTCCGTGTGTGGTGGTACACCCACAGTGCTGTTAGGAACGGAGTTCCAGGATTTTGACCCAGCGATAGTGAAGGAACGGCGATATAGTTCCAAGTCAGGATGGTGTGTGTCTTGAAGGGGAAGTTGCAGGTGGTGGTGTTCCAAGAATCTTCTGCCCTTGTCCAAGATGGTAAAGGTTGCGGGTTTGGAAGGTGCTGTCTAAGGAGCCTTGGGGCATTGCTGCAGCGCATCTTGTAGATGATACACACTACTGCCACTTTGATTCGGTCATGGGAGGAGTGAATGATTGTAGATGGGGTGCCAATAAAGTGTCCTGCTTGGTACTGGATGGTGCCGAGTTTCTTACGTGTTGTTGGAGCTCTCCCCATCCAAGCAAGTGAAGCGTATTCCATCAAACTCCTGGAGTGTGCCTTGCAATTGCTTGACACGCTTTGCGGATTCAGGAGGTGAGTTACTCGCCACAGGATTTGTAGCCTTCGACCCGCTCTTGTAGCCACAGTATAGCTGCTCCAGTTCAGTTTCTGGTCAATGGTAACCCCCCGAACGTTGATAGTGGGAGACTCAGCGATCGTGATACCATTGAATGTCGAGGGAGATGGTTGGATTCTTTCTTGTTGGAGATGGTCATTGCATGTCACTTGTGTGGCGTCAATGTTACTTGCAACTTATAAGCCCAAGCCTGGAGATTGTCCAAGTCTTGCTGCATTTCTACATGGACTGCTTCAGTATCTGAGGAGTCGCGAATGGTGCTGAGCTTTGTGCAATCATCAATGAACTTCGTCACATCTGACCTTATGATTAAAGGAAGGTCATTGATGAAGCAGCTGTAGATGGCTAGGCCTAGGTCACTACCCTGAGGACCCCTGCAGTGATATCCTGGAGCTGAGATGATTAAACTTCAACAACCACAACCATCCTCCTTTGCACTAGGTATGACTCCAACCAGCGAAGAATTTTCTCCCTTATTCCCATTTACGCCAGCCTTGACAGGGCTCCTTGATGCCATACTCGTTCAAATGCTGCCTTGATGTCAAGGTCAATCACTCACCTCACTTTCTGAGTTCAGCTCTTTTGTCCATATTGGAACCAAGGCTGTAATGAGGTCAGGAGCTGAGTGGCCCTGGCAGATCCCAAACTAAGCGTCATTGAGCAGGTTATTGCTAAGCAAGTGCCACTTGATCGCACTGTCGATGACACCTTCCATCACTTAACTGATGATTGAGAGTAGCCTGATAGGGCAGTAACTGGCCAGGTTTGACTTGTCCTGCTTTTTGTGTACGTGACATACCTGGGAAAGTTTCCACATTGCCAGCTAGATGCTAATGCTGTAGCTGTACTGTAACAGCTTGGCGAGGTGCCTGGCAAGTTCTGGAGCACCGGTCTTCGTTACTATGCCAGAATGCTGTCAGGGTCCATAGCCTTTCTTCAGTCATTTCTTGATATCAAGTGGAGTGAATCAAATTGGCTGAAGACTCGTTTCTGTGATGCTGGGGACTTCAAGCGGAGGCCAAAATGGATGATGCCTCCTGCCCCTTCTGTCAGTTATTTAATTGTCCACCACTACTCAAACCTGGATGTGGCATGATTGCAGACCTTAGATATTATCCGTTGGTTATGGGATAACTTCTGCTATCTATCAAATGCTGTATATACTGTTTGGCACGCAAGTCGTCATGTGTTGCAGCTTCAGCAAGTTGACACCTCAATTTGAGATCTTCCTGGTGCTACTCCTGACATGCACTCCTGCACTCTTCATTGAACCAGGGTTGGTCTCCCGGCTTCATGGTAATGGTAGAGTGGGGAAATGCCGGGCCATGAGGTTACAGATTGTGCTTGAGTACAGTCCTGCAGCTGCTGATGGCCCACAGCAGCTCCTGGATGCCAATCTTTGCATTGCCAGATCTGTGCGATATCTATCCGATTTTACATGGTGGTAGTGCCACATAACACGATGGAGGGTATCCTCAATGTAAATATGGGACTTTGTCTTCATAAGGACTGAGCGGTGGTCACTCCTGCCATTTCTGCCATGCATCTGCGGCAGGCAAATCGGTGATGATGAAGTCAAGTATATATTCTCTCTTGTTGGTTCGCTCACCACATGCTGCAAACACAGTCTATCAACTATGTCCTTTGGGACTACGCCAGCTCGGTCAGTACTGGTGCTACCGAGCCACTCTTGGTAAGGGAGATTGAAATCACCCACATTCTGCGCCCTTGCTACTCAATGCTTCCTCTCAGTGCTGTTCAACATTGAGGATGACTGAATCATCCGTTCAGGAGGGCGGTAGGTGGTAATGCGCAGGAGGTATTTTTGCCCATGTTTGACCTGATGCCTTGAGACTTCATGGGGTCCGGCGTCGATGTTGAGGACTCATCAGGGCAGCTCCCTCCCGATTGTACATCACTGTGCCGCCAACTCTGCTGGGGCTGTCCTGCCGGTGGAACAGGGCATACCCGGGGATGCAGTGACTGGGGCTTTGCCTATAAGGTGTGATTGTAACCATAACCAAAAACTAACTGTAAACCTAACCCTAACCCTATCTGTGGCACAATTGTTAACCCTATATGTAGCCCAATATCCATCCTAACACTAAATCAAACGACAGCAATACTAATCATGTGTCAATCCTTGCATCAGCTCTAACCCTAAAGCTAACTGTTACTCTAACCATAAATTTGTCCTCATACTAAGTGTAACCATAACAGTAACTCTAAAACCACACCTCGGTTTAACAGGATCCAAAACATTCACCTAACCAGTACAACTAACCCTAAAACTGATTCTAATGCTAATGGTAAATATAAACCTAAACATAGCTGCAACTGAAATGCTCACCCTAACCGTATTCTTAATCCTAACGCATAATATATCTCAAGTCCAAACCCTTACACTAAACCGAAACTTAACCTTAACCCTAAGCCTAACTTTAAAGCAAAACCTAATGCCAATATTAGCTGTAACCTTAAACCTTACTGTAACTCTAACTGCAACCCCAACCAAAAATGCAAACCTAAACCAAATTCCGGCCCTTATCATAACTATAACTGCAACTCGAACCATAACCTAAGCCTCATCCTAGGACTCATCCTAACCCAAACTGAAACCATAAACCTTACCCTGAGAAAAACACCAATATCAATTCCTTTCCTAAACCGAGCCCTAGCTGTAACCTTGACCCTAACTCTGAACCTAAATGCAACCCTAACGATAAATCTTACCCTAAATTGATCTGTATCCATAAATCATACCCGAAACATAAACCTAGCAGTGACCCTAACTGTAAGCATAACTCCAATCCTAACCCTAATCTCAACCTAACTCTCGTTCTAAATGCCAATTTCCAAACTAGCTGGAATGGAATGTAATGCTAAATCAGGTCTGGTGAAAGCTGACCCTAAGCTGAACATTGACCCTTCACTCACTCCTGAAGTTCTGGGAACTAGGGCCATAAATATCCTTGAGCCACAAATTTGGCTCTTATTTACCCTGTGCCAATTTGCTCGTGGTTCAGACGTAATTCAGAAATCATTAAGTTCAGTCACCTGCAGCACAGGAGTACATTCGGACCATAGAGTTCACGACGGCTTTCGAAGGAGCAATCGAGGTGGTCCTATTCCCCTGCTCAATCTCCGTAGTCCTGCAAGTGTAGTTCCTTCAAGTGGCCATCCAATTTCCTTTAGATGTGATTGTCTCTGCTTCCAATCCACTGTGATCAATAAGTTCCAGGGCATTACCATGCACTGCCTAAAAAAAGGGTTCATCCTCATATCCCCCTTCATCTCTCGCGCAAAACCTTCAATCTCTTTTCCCCCTAGTACTTTCATCATTAGTCAATGGGAACCAATTTTCCTTGTCTAACTTATCTGAGCCTGTCATAATCCTGTACAGCTCTATTTGATCTCCTCTCAATCTCTTTTGCCCTCAGGAGAACAAGACCAGCTTTCCAAACCTTATCATGCAAGGAAAATCCCCCATCCCTAGAACCATTCCTGTAAATCTCTTCTGCACCCTCGCAAGGAATCTCACATCCTTCCTAAAGTGTGGTGACCAGAACTGCATGCAAGACCCAGTCGGGGGCGAACCACAGCTTTGTAGATGTGCGTTTTAAGTTGAACCCAGCTGATCATACGCCCACGGAAGGAAATCTTACTTAGTGTCCACTATGTCGTTGGTACCCTCATGGACAATGACAACTGGATAAGCCCTCTCCCTTTCTATATTGCTCCCCATCCCCGAAGAGATTTCCTGGATTGGCTTTGAATCTCCAGGAATTGAAGATTACCGAATATTTGCTTGAATGGAACCGATCTGACACACCTCCACTCCTAGGGAAACAAAAATCATCGAGGTCTTTTAAAAATTAATAATTTTCATTCTCGTTTTGTTTCTTGATGCTGATAGCGATGGTGATGGGAGGTGGCGTTAAAGATCAAGCCTGTTTTATTGATAGCCAAGAATAATCAAATTGGCAAACCCTATGCAATCAATATGCAGTACCACGAGCATGGAAACTTCGGAAAAATAATGGTCGAGGCATAATGCTGGGGAAGAGGCAGTTGGCAAAGCCAGTCCAGGGTGGAATTTCATGCAATGTGCCTCTGGCAGAAAATAATGCAAATAAAATGATTGCGAGAGAGAAGAAGATGAAAAGCGTCTGATGGTATGGTATAGGGAGAATTGTACTCTGTATCTAACCCGTTATATACTTGCCCTGAGAGACAGAGGGCAGTCACACCTCTTCGGATAGCGTCTTCTGATTTGGTTAGTTGTCATGAACAGAAGGGTTTGACTGTCAGTAAGACAGGTAAGGGATCAAGAGGGAAGAAACAGAGGAGCCTGAGCCCTTGCAACTGTCCAACAGGTCTGAGGTTGTTTCAGCTTGTATGGATAGTGCGACAGTACGTATGAACATGCAACAGGAGTCCAGAGGCAGTGTTGCCTACTCGGTACCAGGGTGTGAGATATCTGCTCAGTGCTGGAGAAGGACTTGCATTGGGAGGGGGAGGATTCAGTTGGTCCAGGTTGGTACCAGCGACATTGATAGGACTGGAAAGGAGATTTAGCATAGAGATTACGTGCAGCTAGGGGCCAAGTTGAAAATGCAGAATCTCAAAGGTAATAATGTCTATATTATTACCTGAGGCACGAGCAAACTTGCAGAGGTTAAATAAGATTAGAGTCTTCAGTGAGAGGCAGAAAGAATGATGTGGGAGAAATGGGTTTCGATGCATGAGTATGGGGGAAAGTGGGAGCTGCAGCGTTGGGATGGCCTTAACCTGAACCTTGCTAAGACCAGTGTTCTGGTGAGTCATATAACTAGGGTGGTAGAGAAGACTTTAAACTAAATCGTGGGGCAAGCAATCAAGTGCAGGTAGATGTGATAATTTACAGAGAATGGAAAAGTCAAGAGGGCAAGCTGAGAGAATTGAACATCTGAGTGTGGCAGGAAGGGAATGTCGGAGGGAAGCAAACATGTTAACAGGAAGTAGAAAAGTAGTGAGCGGAATTTTAGGCCACATAAAGTGGAAGAAGGCATCAAATAGGCTCATAATGCGGAATATTGTTAAAAAAGACCAAGGTAAGGTCACTTTATCTGAATATACGCAGCATTCGCAACAAAGCAAATGATTTGAAGGCACAAGAAGAGCTAAAGGAGTTTGATTTAACAGTCATTAGAAAGACTGGAAACTGAATACTCAAGAATATTCCTAATTTCAGAAGGATAGGCAAAGAAGTAAAGGAGGCTGGGTAGCGCACTTAACAAGAAGTGAGATGAGTGCATCAGTGAGAGACGATTGAAAATCGAAAGATCAAGATTTCGAATCAATTTGGGTTCAGTGCAGAAACAACAAGGGACAGTTTGTAGGCAACTAAACAGCAGTGGTAATGTTGGGTATGGTATATCTCAGGATATTAGAGGTGCATGTAACATGGGTTAACCAGTAATAATGACGTATGGACAAGGTAAACCTAATTAGCGCCAGCGCCATGGAGGACCTATTCCTGGATTGTATATGAGATGGGTTTTTGCAGCAAAATGTCGAATCACCAACTAGGGATCTGGCTATTTAGGATTTAGCACGATGTAGTGAGAAAGGGCTAATTAGTAACCTCGCTGTAAAGAAGTCTTTGTGAATTCGTGACCAGAATGTGATTGGATATTGCATGGAGTTTGAAAGTGATATAGTTCATTCTGGAATTAGGGGTTTTATCTGAACAAATGAATCTATGAAATTATGAGGGGCTGGTTGGCTGGTGTGGATTGGGAAAAGTCACTGAAAGATTTGATGGTAAACAGACAATGGGTAGTATTTGAAGAAGTATTATATGGACTACAATAAATATACATTCACCCGAAGACACTAAAACCAAACAGGAAAGATGAATTAACAGTGGCTAACAAAGACGTTAACGTTTGCATTCTGTCAAAGGAAGCGGTTATTAGGTATGGCAGAAAAATTTGCAGGCCGGAAGATTGTGAGCAATTTAGAATCCAGCAGAGGATGATCAAGAACCTGAAACAGGAAGGGAAAGAGAATAAGAATACAAGCTAGCGAGAAATATAAAGGCGGACTGTAAATGCTTCTTTATATATGTGAAAGGGTAAAAAGTAGCAAGGGGAAACGTGGACCCATTACAGGCAGAGACAGGAGAACTTATAATGAAGATCAAGAAATGTTGGAGTAACTAAAAGAAGTGCTGTGTTTCTGTCTTTACAGAAGAAGATCTAGAAAATCTCCCAGAAATACTGGGGAATCAATGGACTTACGAAAATTAGGACCTGAAAGAAATTTGTGTTAATAAAGAGCTAGCACTTGAAAAATTAACTGCTTGAATATTGATAAATTCCTTGGACCAGATGAGCTACATCAAACAGTGTTGATGGAGTTGGCTATAGATATCATAGATGCATTGATGGTTATCTTTCAAAACTCTTGAGATTCTGGAAAGCTTCCTGCAGACTGGAAATAAACGGATGTGACCCCACTATTGAACAGAGGAGGGAACGAGAAAGCGGGGACTACTTATCAGCTACTTATCAGGGTATCAGCTGCTGACAAAGTACCATTTAGTTAATGGAGATTCATTTTAGCTTTGTTATTATATAAAAGTATTCGAACTTGAAATGCTGCCTTTAATTCTTTAAATTGGTCTAGGGGTTCTTATATCATATTTTTCTCGTCAGAAATCTTACTGATATAGTAACGGCTGTCTTCTCGAAGCCAAACAATTAGGTTGAGATCAGTGTGGCCTGAGGAGATATTGAGTAGAATGGGCATTATTCCCTGAAGATGATAAACATGAGAGGTGATCTGATTGTAATGTATGCAGTTCTTGGAGGATTTGTGAGGCCATATGTTGGGAGGCAGTTTTGTATGGCTGGAGAGTTCAGAAGCAGGGTTCATGATTAAAGGAGGAGAAATGTCTTCGCAGAGGATGGCGAATCTTTGTAATTCTCTACCACTTAAAGCTCCAGCTGTTCATTCTTTGAGTATAGTCAAAACTGAGGACGATTTGATTACTAAAGTAATCGAGGGTACTGTAATACTGCAGGAATGTGGCGTTGAGGTACAAAATCAGCCACATCGTACTGAGTGACAGAGCAGCCTCAAGGAACCAATTACCTCCTCCTGATCCTATTTCTTATTTTGCCATTTATCTTGCAGTTACATGGAATCTGTATGGTAGTAAAACGTCCCAACGTGCATCAAATAAGGGATTATGCAAAGTCATATCGCGCCAAGCAGGGAGGTATTGAGACTGGTGATCAGAAGCTTGGTCAGAGACATAGGTGTTAAGGTGGATATTAGAGGAGGAGAGAAAGAGTGGACAGACAGATTCAGAGAGGGAATTCCAGAGCTTAGGACCTAGGTGGCTGAAGGAAGAGCCGAATTCTATCCCTTTTTCGAGGCATCCAAAGAGACATGTATTTCAAGTAGAGTGCCTTTCACAAACTCAGGCCATCCCAAAGTGTTTCACATAGAAGTACATAACATTTACAGTGCAGGAACAGGCCATTCAACTAACAGGTCCCTGGATATTGATGCTCCTCACAAGCCTCCTCCCTCCCATCTTCTTCGCACTCTATCAGAATATCCTCTATTTCTTTCTCCCACGTGTGTTAACCATCGCTAAATGCATCTATATTATTCGCCCCAACCACTCTGTAGTAGGGAGTGACAACATTCTCACCCCTCTATCGGTAAAGAATTGCCTGTAGGATTTAATAATCTTATAGTTTTTGTATTATATTATATATATATTGCATCTTATATAGTCCTTGTGTCTGCCACAAGTGTCAACGACTGCACAAGCGAATCTTTCAGAAACTTCAAGACATCAACCAGGTCAACCAACAGCAACAAAAGAGCTGCAACCTATTCAGCCTTTCTGAAAGGGCATAATTCTTGAGTTTGTGATCATCCTTGTGAATTAATATTGTAGCTTCCCAATCTGTCAAAATTTGTTTTATGATGGAGAAACTAAAATTGTATGGAGACTGCATGTTTCGCAGTCATTTAACTGCTATTTTCCAAGTTTAGTCATCGTTGTAATGTAGGACATGTGACAGCCAATGTTTGCATAGCAAGATTCCACAACTAACAATGGCATAATTATCAGAAAATACGAAAACATTTTTGTTAGTTGCGGAATAAATATTGAGCCCAGGACTCGGGAAAAACTTTCCCTTGCACTTCTTATCGTCGTGGCCCTGGGATCATTCATGTCCACTTGGGAAGGGAGACAGAACGTCTGTTGAACGTCTCATCCAGAAAACACGCTTCAGTCTTGCAATCAACAGCAACAGCCTAAATTGCAGCAAAAAAGCAAGTCCCAAGGCACTTTACAGGAGTGATTACCATGCAAATCTTGACTCAAAATCACATTAGCCGCTATGAGAACAGCGTGGCCAAAGACTTAGGATTTAAGGAGCGTCAAAGGAACATCAGACAGGTGAAATGGTTTAGGAAGGGAATACCAGAGTTAAGGGCTTGGTCAGCTGAAAGCATAGGCTCCAATGTTGGAGGAGGAGGCTGGTGCAGAAGAGCCAGCATTGGAGGAATGCAGAAAGCTCAGATAATTCCAGGGGCCAGAGGAAGTTACAGAGATAGGGATGTTGGTAAGGCTGGAAGAGGTCACAGAGATATAGAGTATCGGAGGGGCTAGTGGAGCACACAGAGCTGAGGATGGTTGTGTGGCTGGATGAGGGTACAGATTTAGGAACGGTTTCGGAGCTGGTGGATGTTCCAGAGATCGGGATGGTTATAGAGGCTGGAGTAGTTTGCAGAAATACGGAAGGGTTTGCTGCTTGTGGAAATTCTAGAGATGGGGAGGGTTGTTATTCTGGAATCAGTTACATTGATAGGGAGAGTTGCGGATCTGAAATAAGCTACAGAGATAGGGTTGTAGTGCTGGAGGATGTGACAGAGATAGAGAGGGTGATAGCGCTAGAGGACGTCCAGAGAGATGGAGGGTTGCAGGACTGGGAGACGTTTCAATGATAGGGAGGTGTGTTGCACTGGAGGATGTTACAGAGATTGAGAGACTGTATTCCTGAAGGAGGCGACACAAGTAGAAAGGATATTAGCTTGGGGTACAGTTCTGGCAGCTCAAGGATTTTGCAGAGGAAGTGAGTATTGTAGGACAGGAGGAGTTGACAGAGAGTAAGAATGCAGCGACTTCCACGGTGTGTTTTGTAAACGAGGACGACAACTTTAGAAGTAGCTTGACTGGGAACCAATGTAGATCAGCGAGAGCAGGAGCTGATGCGTGAACGGGCATTGCTGTGAGTCAGGATACGGGACCGTTTGAATGATGCATAGCACGTTACATAACGTTGCTGTTCGCAGTACTGTTGAACGGCCTAAATATGCTTATTACAGAAGGCAGCATTGCGTTTTCTGTGGTATGTCACACCATCTAAGGAAAGTTTTCTCTCTTCACATGGCAAGACATTTCATAGGAAAGAGGAAAAAAAATAAACACAGAGCCTGCTCCCTTGCTGGTCACACTTCCAGCACACTCTCCCCCTCCATCCTATGCTTTTGTAAATACAAGCTGGTGTACTGTGCAATGGCTGTTCTGGACTTAACTTCTGTTGAAGCCTGTAATTCCACTGAATTCCAATTTGAGTGGTGTTAGTAGTTCCCCACGACCTTGCCCAAGAAGCTATTCTTCAAATGTGAGCCTTCGAACTGAATGGTTGCAGGCTATTCGACTATGTGGGTATTGACTGCTAATTTTGCATCTGAAGCACACACATGACTACTTACTGTACTGCGAAGCTTGCATCACATGGTGTGTTTACCCTGTGTATAAGATGAGTAATCTGCAAGCTGTAGGATCTGGGGTCAATATGAGATAACTCATTTGGGTTCATGTCTACAACATCACAGGCATACCAACAGTACCCAGCTACCCCAAGGCTTCCATACACGTCTCCCCCTAGATCACTGTACTTGTGCTGGGGGTAGAGAGACGTTCGGTGTATTAGAAGTGGTGGTTGGGTGTTGAATGCTAATACAACATACTTTGCTCTTAAAAGTCAGCAACCCGCTTCTTTGGGAGGTAACTAGCACCCACCCGGAGGCATGGACAGCTCACCTCCCTCAGTGCTGTGGCGTTCTGTACTCGCCTTCTGAGCTAAGGAAGCAACACCAGTAGTGCACTCCAGTAGTTTTGGCCCTCTTGGCATCATATGCCTTGAAAAGTACAGAAGGAGATTTAACACCATTGTGTGAGCAAACTGTTCACTTCCACAGTTGGTATAACTGGAACGCTCCAGCAATTCCCAGCAGGCTTAGAGTCCAACTCGTGACCATTATATTTACGAGAGGGAATGGTAAGAGCACTGTGCCGGTACACCCTGGGCTCTTTGCTTAATCTAGTGACTATTCACATTGTGGCTTTCCCCCGAACCCTGTGTTTAATCTTGTGACCATTCACCTTGCGGTTTCCCGCTGGTCCCTGTGTTTAATCTTGTGACTATTCACCTTTGCGGCTTCCCCCCGGGCCCTGTGTTTAATCTTGTGACTATTCACTTTGTTGCTTTCCCCCGGGCCCTGTGTTTAATCACTGTGCGGCTTCCCCCCGGGCCCTGTGTTTAATCTTGTGACTCTTCACTGTGCGGCTTCCTCCCGGGCCCTGTGTTTAATCTTGTGACTATTCACTGTGCGGCTTCCCCCGTGCCCTGTGTTTAATCATGTGACTATTCACTGTGCGGCTTCCCCCTGGGCCCTGTGTTAAATCTTGTGACTACTCACTGTGCAGCTTCCCCCCTGGCCCTGTGTTTAATCTTATGACTATTCACTGTGCGGCTTCCCCCGTGCCCTGTGTTTAATCATGTGACTATTCACTGTGCGGCTTCCCCCTGGGCCCTGTGTTAAATCTTGTGACTACTCACTGTGCAGCTTCCCCCCTGGCCCTGTGTTTAATCTTATGACTATTCACTGTGTGGCTTACCCCGGGCCCTGTGTTTACTCTTGTGACTATTCAAACTGCGGCTTCCCCCGGGGCCCTGTGTTTAATCTTGTGACTACTGACTGTGCGGCCTCCCTGCAGGCCCTGTGTTTGATCATGTGACTATTCACTCTGCGGTTTCTCCCCGGGCTCTGTGTTTCCATTTCTTACGAATCACTTAGCAGGATCCCCCCGGGGCCCTGTGTTTAACCTTGACACCTATCACTGTGCAGGATCCACCCGAGCAATGTGTTTAAACTTGACACGAATCACTGTGCAGGATCTCCCGGACCGTGTATTTAATCTTGCGACAATTCACTGAGCAATTTTCCCCCAGGCCATGTGTTTAAACTTGTACGCATTAACTGTGCAAGATCCCCCGGGCCCTGTGTTTAAACTTGTGACTATTCACAGTGCAGGATCCCCGGGCGCTGTGTTTAAACTTGTGACTATTCACTGTGCAGGATCCCCGGGTGCTGTGTTTAAACTTGTGACTATTCACTGTGCAGGATCCCCTGGGCCCTGTGTTTAGACTTGTGACTATTCACTGTGCAGGATCCCCCAGGCCCTGTGTTTAAACCTGTGACAATTCACTGTGCAGGATCCCCTGGGCCCTGTGTTTAAACTTGTGACTATTCACTGTGCAGGATCCCCTGGACCCTGTGTTTAAACCTGTGACTATTCACTGTGCAGGATCCCCTGGGCCCTGTGTTTAAACTTGTGACTATTCACTGTGCAGGATTCCCTGGGCCCTGTGTTTAAACCTGTGACAATTCACTGTGCAGGATCCCCTGGGCCCTGTGTTTAAACTTGTGACTATTCACTGTGCAGGATCCCCTGGACCCTGTGTTTAAACCTGTGACAATTCACTGTGCAGGATCCCCTGGGCCCTGTGTTTAAACTTGTGACTATTCACTGTGCAGGATCCCCTGGGCCCTGTGTTTAAATTTGGGACTATTCACTGTGCAGGTTCCCCCGAGCCCTGTGTTTAAACTTGTGACTATTCACTGTGCAGGTTCCCCCCGGGCCCTGTACTTAAACATGTGTCCAATCACTGTGCAGGAGTCCTTGGTCCCTGTGTTTAATCTTGTGATAATTAACCGTGCATCTTCCGCCCAGGCCATGTGTTTAAATTGTGACTATTCACTGTGCAGGATCCCCCGAGCCCTGTGTTTAAACTTGTGACTATTCACTGTGCAGGTTCCCCCCGGGCCCTGTGCTTAAACATGTGTCCAATCACTGTGCAGGAGTCCCTGGTCCCTGTGTTTAATCTTGTGATAATTAACCGTGCATCTTCCGCCCAGGCCATGTGTTTAAACTTGTGACTATTCAATGCACAGGTTTCCCTGGAAGCTGTGTTCAACCTTGTGACGATTCACTGTGCACGACAGCGCCTCTAATATGGTTTATTTTTTCCTCAACCAAGGATTCCTCCCCACTGTGGGTGACAGGGCCCTCAACCGTGTCCGGCCTATTTCCTGTAACTGTACCCTCAGCCCTTCCTCTCCCTCCCAGAACTGCGACAGGGATCCTCTTTTCCACATTTTCCACCCACCAGCCTGCACATGCATATGGTTATCCTGCGCCATTTCCGCCACATCCAGCGTAATGCGCTACCAAATACATCTCCTCTCCCTGTCAGCCTTCTGAGGGGATTGTTCCCTCTGCAACACCCTGGTCCACTCTTGCATTACCCTCGCCACCTCGTCCCCTTCCCACGGCACCTTCCCATGCAATCGCAGGATGTGTAATACCTGCCTTTTTACTCCTCTCGCTTCACTATCCAAGGCCGGAAACACCCATTTCAGATGAAGTAGCCATTTCTTGTGCATCTTTCAAATTAGTATACTGCATTCGCTGCTCACATTGTGGTCTCCTCTACATTTGGGAGACCAAACGTAGATTAGGTAAGCACTTTTCTGAACACCTCCGCTCAGTCTTAAAACATGATCCTGATCCATCTGTCACTTGCCATTTCAACACACACCACTGCTGTGAAGCCCACATCTCTGTCCTCGGATTGCTGCAATCTTCCAGTGAACATCAACACAAGATCGAGCATCAGCATCCCATTCACCAGTTAGGCACTCTACAGCCTTGCGAGCTGAAGACTGAGTTCAATAATTTCAGAGCATGACAGGCCCCCAATTTTTTTTATTTTTAACTTTATCTTTCATGTTTACTTTAATTATTTTACTTTGTTTCATCATTCAATTTTTTTCACCATATTCCTGCCCACTGTGTTTATTCATGTTTGTTGCTTTCGGCTAGAGCTTTTATTACTCAGTCATTTAACATACTGTCTGGACTGACGCGTTGTCTTTCACCACGCCATTAACACAGTCTCTTTGACGTTGCCCCATGACCTCATTGTCAGTTATTCTCTGCGACCCTCTGGCCTATCAACACCTTCAATTTTGTTTTCTGTTGCCCCACCCCCGCTTTATTTACTTAAAACCGATCACATTTTTACCCTTTGCCATTTCTGATCAAAGCTCACTGACCTGAAAGGTGAACTCTGTTGCTCTCTCCACAAATGCAGCCAGACCTGCTGTATATTTCCAGGACATTTAGTTTTTATTTTGTAACCTTTTCTTTAGTCGATTTCCAAACTCGGTTTCCATCCCAAGCTCTTGCCTTTCCCTGTTGCCACCTTAATTTGTGGCTATCTTTTCCAGAATTCCATGATTGAAGTCCTCCAATCAGACATCCGTCACTGCCACAGAACCATATCAGCTCTGATCAAAATCACAAATGGCATCCTGTGTAACTGAAAATAAAAATGTACTTTTCCTCCTCGAGTTCGTGACCTGTCTGCACGAATGGACTGAGTTGATCAGCCAATGCTCCAGATCTCTCCACCATCGTCCCCGTGTCTGGAAGTGCAATCATCTGCTTCCATTCTTATCATTATAATCATCGTCAGAATATCGACATCAATGGATTCTATTCCAATTTCTGCAGCAGTGCCTCTGTTTATCTCGAAAGTTCTATTTCTCATTTACATAGAACATGGAACATAGAACAGTCCAACACAGTACAGGCCCTTCGGCCCACGATGTGGTGCCGAACCTTTAACCTACTCGAAGATCAAACTAACTACCTACCCTTCATTCTACTATCATCCATGTACCTATCGAAGAGTCGCTTAAATGGCCCTAATGTATCTGCTTCGACTACCACCGCTGGCAGCGCGTTCCACGCACCCACCACTCTCTGTGTAAAGAATCCCTACCTCTGACATCTCCCCGAAACCGTCCTGCAATCACCTTAAAATTATGCCACCTGGTGATAGCCCTTTCCACCCTGGGAAAATGTCTCTGGCTATCCACTCCATCTACGTCTTTCATCATCTTGTACCCCTCCATCAAGCCACCTCTCATCCTTCTTCGCTCCAATGAGAAAAGCCCTCGCTCCCTCAATCTTTCTTCATAAGACATGCTCTCCAATCCAGGCAGCATCCTGGTAAATCTCCTCTGCACCATCTCTAAATCTTCCACATCCTTCCTATAATGAGGCGACCAGAAC
The DNA here is from genome assembly GCF_036365525.1 of Heterodontus francisci. Lineage (NCBI taxonomy): Eukaryota > Metazoa > Chordata > Chondrichthyes > Heterodontiformes > Heterodontidae > Heterodontus > Heterodontus francisci. The sequence goes on along the minus strand of NW_027140986.1, from coordinate 8,149,417 downwards.
TGAACACAATATTCCAAGTGTGGTCTAACCAGGGCCTTATAGAGCTGCAGCATAACCTCGCAGCTCTTAACCTCAATCCCCCTGTTAATGAAAACCAACACACCATACACATTCTTAACAACCCTATCAACTTGGGTGGCAACTTTGAGCGATCTATGGACATGGACCCCAAGATCCCTCTGTTCCTCCACACTACGGAGAATCCTGTCTTTAAACCTGTATTCTGCATTTAAATTCGACCTTCCAAAATTAATCACTTCACACTTTTCCAGGTTGAACTCCATCTGCCAGCTCTCAGCCCAGCTCCACATCCTGTCAATGTCCCGTTGCAACCTACAACAGCCTTCCACACTATCCACAACTCCAGCAACCTTCGTGTCATCGGCAAACTTGCTAACCCAGCCCTCCACTTCCTCATCCAAGTCATTTATAAAAATCACAAAGAGCAGAGGTCCCAGACCAGATCCTTGTGGAACAGCACCAGTCACCGAGCTCCATGCTGAATATTTTCCATGTACTACCACCCTCTGACTTCTATGGACCAGACCAATTGTGTATCCAGACAGCCAACTTTCCCTGAATCCCATGTCTCCTTACTTTCTGAATGAGCCTACCATGGGGAACCTTATCAAACGCTTTGCTAAAATGCATATACACCACATCCACTGCTCTACCTTCATCAATGTGTGTTGTCACATCTTCAAAGAATTCAATAAGGCTTGTGAGGCAGGACCTGCCCCTTACAAAGCCATGCTGACTGTCTCTAATCAAACCATGCTTTTCCAAATAATCATAAATCCTGTCTCTCAGAATCCTCTCCAATAATTTGCCCACTACCGACGTAAGACTGACTGGTCTGTAATTCCCAGGGTTATCCCTATTCCCTTTCTTGAACAAGGGAACAACATTTGCCGCCCTCCAATCATCTGGTACTACTCCAGTGGACAGGGAAGACGCAAAGATCATCGCCAAAGGCGCGGCAATCTTTTCGCTCGCTTCCCGTAATATCCTTGGGTATATCCCGTCTGGCCCCGGGGACTTATCTGTCCTCATATCATTCACAATTTCCAGCACATCCTCCCTCTTAACCTCAACCTGTTCGAGCATATCAGCCTTTTCCACGCTGTCCTCACAAACGACCAGGTGCCTCTCAACAGTGAATACTGAAGCAAAGTATTCATTTAGGACCTCCCCTACCTCCTCCGACTCCAGGCACAAGTTCCCTCCACTATCCCAGATCAGCCCTACCCTCACTCTGGCCATCCTCTTGTTCCTCACATAAGTATAGAACGCCTTGGGATTTTCCTTAATCCTGCCCGCCAAGAATTTTTCATGTCCCCTTCGAGCTCTCCTAAGTCCATTCTTCAGTTCCTTCCTGGCTACCTTGTAACCCTCTCGAGCCCTGTCTGATCCTTGCTTCTTCAACCTTAAGTAAGCTTCCTTCAACCTGTTGACTGGCTGTTCCACATCTCTTGTCATCCAAGGTTCCTTTACCCTGCCATCCCTTCCTTGCCTCATCGGGACAAATCTATTCAGCAGTCGCAGCAAGTGCTCCCTAAACAACCTCCACGTTTCTTTCGTGCATTTCCCTGAGAACATCTGTTCCCAGTTTATGCTCCCCGGTTCCTGCTAATAGCATTGCAATTCCCCCTCCCCCAATTATATATTTTCCCATCCCGTCTGCTCCTGTCCCTCTCCATGACTACAGTAAAGGTCAGGGAGTTGTGATCACTATCACCGAAATGCTCTCCCTCCGAGAGGTCTGCCACCTGGCCTGGTTCGTTGCGAAGCACCAAGTCGAACATAATCTCCCCTCTAGTCTGCCTATCTACATATTGAGTCAGGAAACCTTCGTGGACACACCTGACAAAAATTGCTCCATCCAAACTATTTGTACTAAGGAGTTTCCAATCAATATTAGGGAATTTGAAATCACCCATGACAACAACCCTGTTACTTCTGCACCATTCCAAAATCTGCCTCCCAATCTGTTCCTCCATGTCTCTGATGCTATTGGGGGATCTATAGAAAACTCCCAACAAAGTGACTGCTCCTTTCCTGTTTCTGACTTCCAGCCATAATGACTCAGTGGACAAACCCTCCTCGACGACCTCCCTTTCTGCAGCTGTGATACTATCCCTGATTAGCAATGCCACTCCCCCACCGCTTTTACCTCCCTCCCTATTCCTTTTGAAACATCTAAACCCCGGAACATCCAACATCCATTCCTGCCCCTGTGATATCCACGTCTCCGTAATGGCCGCAACATCGTAGCTCCAAGTACTGATCGAAGTTCATCACCCTTATTCTTGACGCTTCTAGCGTTAAAATAGACACACTTCAACCCATCATACTGGCTGCAACTTTGCCCTGTCAACTGTCTAACCGTCCTCGCCGTCTCTCTGCACTCGGTATCTGCCTGTTCAAAAGCTACCCCATCCACTGATCCGTAGCTCCGGTTCCCATCCCCCTGCCAAACTAGTTTAAACCCTCCCAAAGAGCTCTAGCAAACCTCCCGCCCAGGATATTGGTGCCGCTCCAGTTCAGATGCAACCCGTCCTTCTTGTAGAGCTCCCACCTTCCCCGACGGTAGCCCAATGATCTACATATCTGAATCCCTCCCTCCTGCACCAGTTCTGTAGCCACGTGTTCAGCTGCACTCGCTCCCTGTTTCCAGCCTCACTAGCACGTGGCACCGGTAACAATCCTGAGAATACGACTCTGCTCGTCCTGCCTTTCAGCTTCCAACCTAACTCCCTATATTCCAGTGATATCACCCAAAACAGAATGTCAGTTTCACCATTGGTGCTGAAGACACCAAACTCTCCCTCACCCTCACATCTGTCTTTTCTCAGTTGTCTCTGGATTGTCACATGGCTTGTGAGAAATCTGGTACTGGGTGAACAGCAATGTCCTTCAATTAAAGATTGGAAAGGCTGAAACCATTAACTATGTTCCTTGTTACAAACTTTACTCTCGAGCCAGAATTCCTTTTCCTGGAAGCAGTCGATGACTGAACCCTTTTTTCGCAACCTTGGTCACACAGTAACCTCGAGAAGAGCTTACAACCACAAGCCTGTGCCATCACAATGACACATTCCGCTGCCCCCGTTTTACCTCAAATGCTGCTGAAAGCTAATCCGTTTATTTATCAGCTCCTGTTTTGAACGTTCAAACACACTCCTGGCCGACCTCCCACATTCTACGCTCCTATTTTTTCTTCTATTTATATGGAGGAATTATACTCACTGTGTCCACTGTTAGAAGCACCTGCTGCCCAAGTTCACTGAAGCTCATGAATGGTAACCAGGGAGGAAATCTGATCACAAAGTCAGGAGCCAATCAAACAGCAGCCAGCGCAAGTTACCCCAACTTCCAGTAAGACAGGGTCACATGACCAATCCAACTATCCCTGGCTCCGACTCCAGTTTTTGTCTACCCACGACCAAATCAGGAGCACAGCCTAAACAACAGGTATCCCGAATGCCACAGCTCAAATCCTGACCAGGAATAGGACCCCAATCCCTGCCCAGCAGCGTTGCACCAAGTTCCCCTTGTCCTGATTGCTGCACTTAAATAATTTGAAGAATCGTGGACTAACATATCAATCCTGTTGCAAATGACACCCTGTCAATCAGAACAATCTTCCAAGCTATAAATTGCTGCGAAGTTTCTCCACTCCTCCCTTGTTATCTGTATTCGAACAGTATTTGTTCTGCACCACAGTTTCTGCTGCACTGTCAGCAGGTTTTATCCCAAAAAAACTGTACCCAGGACATCGGAACTTCCAGCACTCCATCATTTCCACTCTCTCTTTGTCTTCAAAACCCGTATGGAAGTCGATATCTTTCACCACGTGCTCATCAATCTCACACTCTCTATACGTTTCCACTCACTCTGGATGTCACACTGTTTTAAACAGCTCTATTACATCTTCCGAGATGTCTCTTTGATTGTGTGTAGCGCTTTGCTAATGTAAGTTGTCATGGTTGTGGTCGGCGACCATTTCGCTGCATGTCACCGGTTTTTTGCCACCCCACCCTTTACGGTCTGGGTTCACCCACTCCTTTCCTCATTGCAGTGGAAGGTATGTTGGAAAAGTGCATCCGGAAAGGAGGAGAGGAACCATCACAAGTCGAGTGATACTGGTCAGCTGTTCTATAACTGCTGGAGCCTTCTTAAATTGGAGAACCTGTGCAATGGGATTTGTGCCTTATATTTTTTCAAGATATTTAGCACTAATATCATTTGACACAATTACTTTAATATTATTGCCATGCCCAGTAGAGCCATGTCAAATTCATATCTTTTAACATAGAATTTCACTGAGTGTGTAGCATTTTGTAAGTGACTTTTCTTTTAAAATGGACAATACGAGCCGCAAATAATGGCCACCAATAGTCATCTGACCTGAGCAGTGAATTTCTAAACGGCCTTACTATCTCACAAGGACAAAATGATACATTCCAGACTAAGAAGTGGCAATTCCCGTACCCTGAGACAATCCAAGAGGCAATCCTGAACTGAAAGGGTCTTTCTGAAACAAAGACCATAATCAAGCAATACGCCAGATAATGAATAATCACACTAATTCCAACACCATGTTTGGGAAAGCGAAATGTGATAATGCACATGATAAGCTAACCATGTTGGCTTCTTTTTATTCTTTAAGTAACAGCAACAGCAAAAAGGGCAGAAAAATCTAAGCCTAAATAATTGGAGACTGTAGCGTGGTAAGGTCTCCAAGCCTGTTCTATTTCGAATCCACTGGTACTGCAAACTGACCTCGTGGTAACGAGATGACAAGCAACCAAGTTTGTGGCCTGCTGAAATTCTATCCCTTCAAGAGAATCCTGAAAGCTACTTCAGCACGTGACTCTGGCTGTTGAACTAAGCTAAGCTACTCTTCAGGAGTGAAGGCGTTTCGAAAACGAGCCATGTGAATTATGAACTATTATTTTGATAAGCTGTAAAAGTGCACTATTCTTTTCAACTGTATTTTCCTTAAGTGTGTTTTGTATGTCGCTGTCTGAGTGAGTGCCATCGCGTTAGATTTCAGGGTGAGTTTTGAATGAACAGTCCAGAGGTTGGACATTCATGCAATACAGGACACGTGAAGAGCAGTTCTGGTCTTCAAACAGGAGCTGTAATGCTCACATTTGGCCTGTATATTCGAAGAGGAATCACAAGAAAAATAATAATGTACAATGGACACATTGATAGACTGATAACAAAATGCTGCTTTTGAGCCAATGTTGCAAATTATTTGCCAATTGAGTATGTATTGCTTCATGCTCTAATTGTGATAAAGAGCAGCTGATACTAATTGTGGAAAGATCAGGGTACATTTAGAATAACCAGTTTCTCCCAGGGAGGGGTATCGGGGAGCTGGTCTGGAGAAGGTAAATGTCGAATGCACTTATGTTGTATGTATTATTGTGAATAAATCTATGTGGAAGTAAGACTGTCTCCTGCTTTATCCTTTGACAGATGCATGTTTACCAAATTAACATAATGGTCCAGCATTTTCAGCCTTTCCAGGATCAGATTTTGTAATTGGCATGTTTCATGTTCCTTTGTTGATCTCTGTCAGGGCGTGGGATTTGCCTGACTTCAGGCCGTGCAGGGCAGGTGAATTAAATATTCTATTAGGCTATGAGTCCCTCCCTCAGGGTAATTAAAACCAATATGGAACCGACACACCGCAAAGTAAAAATGTGCAATAATTGTAATTCATTTGAGGGAGAGGCAGAAGGACGGGGCAATGCTTTTGTTGGCAGATTTGCCTTGAGGATTTTTGTGGGGTTTGTTGAATATCAAGTTAGTAAGTGTAGAACTGATCCATCATGATAATGTGTGAAATCGAACATAAAATCACATAAACATTTGGCAACAACATGTAAAATTACGAGGGAAAATAGACCTTCTCGAGAAAGGAAACGAAATGATCTAAATAGGAAGATATTTGTACTGACCAAGGTTTGAAACTGATTCACCAGTGAATCCACGTCTTTGGTTTCTGTTATGAATGTGAAATCTGTGGCAGCTTTGCCTTTACAGTGAACTGACATCGTCCTCGGGGTTAGAGCGTTCTTGCTGCTGTGTTTAGGTAACCCAGAAGATACAATGATATACTGGGGCCGGAATTGTATTGCTTACTTTCCGTCGTACTCTGCAATCTGTTGTCAATCACGTCCAGAACTCTGAGTAAGAGCTGTGCTGCTAACAGCTTCTTCCATCGCCTACAAACTGGACACTCGAGCTACAGTTCCATCAACAAGAAGGCAAGGTTGGCCCTCCCATTAGCCCGAACCCCCGCACACCCATTCTGCATTCCCTCCTGTTACTACGATGTCTCTCCATGTAGTGGGCAGAGATGGTTCATCTATCTCCCAAGATTAATCCTTGAATACCCCAAGGTTCTATACACAACATCATAACTATCCATATTGTGACCTCCCCTTTGAAACATGTAACTAAGCATTGATGGGGAATTGAAGAGCCTGTATCAGATCCAATGACCCCTCCTCTTGTCCATATATGACACAATACTGAGCATTGTCCATGTTCTCCTGATCATTACAATGCATCTTTTCGAAATTATCACAGCCAATCGTGAAGCTCGTGGCTTGGTTCAACAAATAGACCAACGGCAGTTTATAATTCCCCCAACTACCCTGTGATTTGCATCTTTCAATTATTCGGTCAAAGATTGAGGCCAAGTTGAGAAGCAATTTACTCTGGATGAATGGCGGACAAACTGAAACTGTCTTATTTCACTCCCACAAAAAACACCGCATTGCATTGTTTGCATCAGATTTGGGCTGATAAAAGGCAACTAAAAATCGCATCACACAGTTGTCATGAAATGGCCTTGTCCAACAAGAGAGAATCTAACCACCTCCCCTTGATATTCATCATTGTGGTCAGTCCCCAATTACCACATTATTAATATCACAGGCGTTACCTTTGATCAGATATTTAACTGGGCCAGCCAAATAAATATTGTTGCTCCAGAGATCAGACGCTGGGATTTATGCAACAAATAACTCACTTACTTTTACATCCGCAATCTCCAAGGCATAAGTCAGGAATAATGGAATACACTCCACTTTCCTGAATCTGTGCCGCTGACAACAAAACTCAAGCGCCTCAGCAAGATCCAAGAAAACGGGCTTGCTTGATGTGCATCCGATGCACCATACTAACACTTAACTCCTTCCACCACCAGCACACCAGCTGCCGTGTGCACCATATATAACATCACACCGCAGGAAGTTACTAAATATATTTCGACAGCTCCTTTCAAGCAGGAGACCGCTAACACCTAAAAAGATAAGGGCGGCAGACGCATGGAAACATGAACACCTGAAAGTTCCCTCCATACCATAGACATCCTGAGTTGGAACGACATCACCATTTCTTCATTATTGCTGGGTCAAAATCCTGGAACTTCCTTTCTAATTGCACTGCAGGTGTACCTAAAGCAGATGGAACCCAGCGTTTCAAGTAGATAGCTCTCCACCTAGTTCCCAAGGGAAACAAAAAATGGATAGCGAATCCCAGCCTCGCCAGCAATGCCCTCATCCAAGGAACAAGAAGGAACAGCCTTCACCTTGATACGTCAGTCTAAGCCCAGATGTGTGGTACGTTGGTGCCCTGCCTGGCCCTGAGCTCAGCACGTTCTCCACCGTTTATGAATAAGCGGTCTCCCAATTAAAATGGTGATGAGGAGGAATGTCTTCTCTTGAAAGTTCCATCGGATTTAGAATTCACTTCCCCAGACATAATTGGAGCCCGGGTCATCGAATATATTCAAGGCTGGTTTAGACTGACTTTTCATTCACGAGGGAGTGAAGACTGATTGTTGTCTGGCGGGAAATTGGAAATACGGCCATGGTCAGATCAGCCATTATAATATTGAATGCAGAACATGATCTATGGGCTGAATGGACTAATCCAACTTCTATTTCTAATGACCTTATTACCAGAGGTGAAAGGAAATCTGTTGCATCTCTTGCACCTGCATAGAAAGGAGCTGCGGGCAAGCAAATCAGATCTTGGCCATGACAGAAGTGTGAACAAAGATGTTTAGTTCATGATTTTAGGTGGACATGGTGGAGATGGAGTAGGATGATGTGTTGAAAGCAGTTAGACTGGACAGTGAGAATAAGTGAATTAATATCATGGTCCTGGAAGGCAGGGAAGGAGGTGAGGACAGTCACTCGGGTGATGGGAGAGATAAAGCTGAGGCCTCTGCAAAACTAATGTGAGGAATGCACGGTTAATGTGAAATGAAAAGACTGCGGAAGCTCTGGTTTGGAAGATAGCACCGTTGGGTCACACAGAAGGCAATGAGGAAACTGAGTGAATGGAAGTTACTATTTACGCAACGTGGAGTTGGAGGAAGTGTGGTAAAGGTAACTGTGGAAGTTGGCGGATTATAGTAAATATTAATGCAGAGTCCGTCCACTTCAATGGAAAGAGGGAATTCGTGGAAGAGAAGTGAAGAGTCACAGATAGACCGTTTTCAGGCGAGGGAGGTGCAGATATTGAAATGCAAATTTGATTAAATTTTCGATCTCGATGTGAAAGAAGGGTTTGACACAAAAACAATTATCGATGTATTGGATAAAGAGGGTGAAAAGGGAACCGGAGTAGCTCGGACTGTGTGAAGGATAGAACGGTATTGACAGTCCTGCCATTGTATCCAGTTCTCGGCACCACACTTTGAGGAACAATGTGTAGGCTTTAGAGCGGGTGTAGAAAATGTTCAAGAGAAAATTCTAGGGGTGACAGATGTTTTCTGCCGACAGATTCGAGAATCGGAGTTGTTCACCTGAAAGAGGAAATTGAGGGAAAGTTTGATAGAGTTGTTCCAAGCCATGCACGGTTTAAATTGCTCTCAATGGCAGACCAGCGAAAACCAACTGACACAGGATTAAGGGATTGGCGAAAGAATCAATAGCGACATGAGGGAAACGTATTTTTACACAGCACGTGTTTGGGACATGAAATGAACTGCTTGAGAATGTGGTGAAGCCAGGTTCAGTCAGAAGCGAATTGAATAAACAACTGAAGAGAAAAACAATGCAGGTCAGTGATGAGGAGATGTGGGAGTGAGATTAGCTGAGCTGCACGTGCAGAGAGCTGACACGGTCAAGGCAGATGAAATGGCCCACTGATGTGTTACAACCATTATACGTTCCTTTTTGTTTGAATATATTAATTGTTGAACGGAATTGCACAGATAAGAGGCGTCCAAAGTATAGACGAACATCCCTTAAAGGCTTCTCTGACGTTAGCAATTTAATTTCTGAATTGTCATGCAGAGTGAAGGCCATCACTAAAACAACATGAGATCTACAGATGCGACTCGTGATTTTTGTAGGACTTCCTTGATTTCTGTTTAACACAGCTTCCAGTTATGAGTCGTTGCTTATTGTGATCAGATTTGTCCAGTCTTGGGGGTGGGGATTGGTCCAATTCAATTTTAGTGGAAAATATGTTCCATCAACAGGGAATTAATCTGTTTGTCGCAATCTGTTTCTTCAAAGATTAAGAAAAAAACTGTTTGAACAATTTTGCATACCTCAGTATCCCCATATTGATCCGGGAGGATATAAAGTTAATACACTGGGAATGTGTCACCTCAGAATGTATTTCAGAGATATTACCTGCAGCATGAACTGACCGATCACTCCAAGCAGAAAATGCACCGACCAATTCATTGGGTGAGGAACATATTCTCTGTGATCCTTGCTATAATTGGCGTTCCTGGTAAGTATCTATACCCAATGAAGTTTTGTAAATCTGTGTTAGAGCTGGCTTTTTCATTACATTGGAATAATAATATTACATATAATCGAATAATTACAGTTACACAGACACACATTCAATCATATAATTGCATTAATTTCTTGAATTATATGTGCAGTTTTAATCTTTTGTCTCAAATGTTTCTAGTTCAAGGCATTCTACATTGTAAAGTTATTGGATTCTGTGGAATGTTATGTTCTGCAGAATCACAGCTCAAAGCAGAAAAATCTCAGAGGGGAAGGGTTACTGGAATTATCTGTTCGTGTAGAATTATACAATGTGTGTGAACTAACTGGAGTGGAACACCTGACCTCAGCGATCATGTATAACTGGGAGTCTCTGACACTCCAGAATTGCACTGATTGCGGCTGACTAACTGGGGTGGACAACGTAGCATTAGGGACCATGTATTTCCTGGAGTATCTGTCATTGTATTCAATGTGTGTCCCCAATTTACTCTTACTCTAAGTAGAGTTGTTGACAGCACTATCAGGTGCTGATTAATTTTCTTCCCGAGCGCGGTCCTGAGAAGCGTTTGGTCATGAGTGCACTGCAATAATAAATAATCCTCTTCAATATTACGAAACAAAACTGATGACTATGACTTGTTAATAGACAAGTTACAGATTTTACAGCACAGAAACAGGGCATTCGGCACAACGAGATTCGAAGTTTCTTCCTGCTCTGCACGAGCCTCTCTTCATTTCAGCTCATCTGAGCCTATCTGTATATCCTTCCAATCCTGTCTCCCTCATGCACGAACCTCGCTTCTGCATATATTGTTTTTCCGTTTCAACTACTCCAAAAGGTCTCAATTCCACGTTCTCAGCACTCCGAGTAATTACATTTCTCTTGAATTCCATCATGCATTTATTGATCACCATCTTATTGTGAGGAATTGCAGAACTGGTCACCAGAAAAGGTGGAAATAGCAGTTTCACGTTATCCCTCTCTAACCACTATACAATTTTAAAGGCCTCTGTTAGTTCAACACGCAGCCTTCTCTGAACAACAGAACAGAGCCACGACATATCCCGATAATTATAATATCTCTGTTATGGTATTACTATTGTGAAGAATATGAGAACCTGCTGGTTACCCTGGATATTTGTTATAATGTGTCGCCCAGAAGAATACACATTATTTATGTATTCAATAACCACCGCTTTAATACTTTATTATAACACTATTCTTTTAGTGATATTCCTGCAGAAAATAAAGCCTGTGCTGTGATCACATTTGCAGTGACTCAGTAAATTCCCTTTTCAATTTAACTCATTTATACATTAGAGGGAGTGGTCCAAGACGGATGAATGCCTCCAATCCGAGGGACTGGTTCGAGTTTGGGAGGAATTCCTTCGTCCCCAGGGAGAGATTCGAGTCCGGGATGAGTTCAGACACTGCGAGTGGTTGGAGACCGGGTGCAGTTCTCCAATCCACCCGTTTTTGGCTCCTCATTGCTACATTTAACTAGTTGGCCAGCGTCCGGTGAGCGGGGTGTTGTTCCTCCCCTTCCAGGATTTGTTAAATCTCGAAGTGCTGAGGTTGGATGTAGGTTGAGGTCATGGACCCGATCTCACCCGATCCCAACCCACACGATCTTTGGTGCGAAAATCCTTCCTGCCTGGGTTGAGAAGCGGAGAATGGTTTTCAGTAATTTACAGCCACTTTTCCCTTCTCTCCTTGACAGCTAATTTAGTGTCAATTCTGATCCTGTCCAAGGGAAATGGCGGACTCTCCAGCTGCACCACCCGCTACCTGGTGGCCATGTCAACGGCGGATCTACTGGTCATTATCACTGAGATCATACTCCAGCAAATCAGCCATGACCTGAGTGAATGGGTGGGACATGCTCGGGGGGCTGAATGGCTTCCTTCTGTCTTGTTAAGGGTTTTATTAATATCGCTGACAATGCAATGTTGGTTTTCTGTTTGAAAGGAGCTGATAAGGTCGGAGTTCTCTCTGGTCTCCACTAAACCCTCCCGCCAGCCTTGGAACGACTCATTGATTCATGTCTAAGGGTCCTGGTGTATATTTGCTGAACCTTCCAGTCTCACTCACTTTCTCTTCTATATTTGACTGTACATCACCCCTACTGTACCTCCACTCTATATCTTATCCACCTGCCAAATTAGCTTAACCACCCCCCACCCCCAAACAGCATTAGCAAACCTCCCAGCAAGGATGTTGGTCCCATTGCGGTTCAGCTACAACCCATCCACCTTGTACAGGTCCCACCTTTGCCAGAAACAGACCCAGTGATCCAGGAAACTAACGCCCTCCCTCCTGCCATGCATTCATTTGCTCTACCCTCTTATTTCTATACTCACTAGCACGTGGCACTGGGAGTAATCCAGAGATTAGTACGTTTGAGGTCCTGCTTTTTAATTTGCTACCTAGCACCCTAAATAATTGTTGCATCACCTCATCCCTCTTTCTACTTATGTCGCTGGTACCAATGTGTACCACAACCTCTGAATGTTGACCCTCCCCCTTCAGAATGTCTTGCATACACTGACACCCAGTAACAAAGACATTCACTGACACCAAGTAACAAAGACATTCACTGATACCCAGTAACACAGACACACACTTACACCATGTAACAAAGACATACACTGACAGCAAGTAACAAAGACATACACTGACAGCAAGTAACAAAGACATACACTGATACCCAGAAACACAGACACACACATACAGCAAGGAACCAAGACATACACTGATACTCAGTAACACAGACACACACTTACACCAAGTAACAAAGACATACACTGACACCAAGTAACAAAGACATACACGTACACCAAGTAACAAAGACATACACTGACACGAAGTAACAAAGGCATACACTGATACCCAGTAACACAGACACACAATTACACCAAGTAACACAGACAGACACTGACACCAAGTCACAAAGACATGCACTGATACCCAGTAACACATACACACACTTACACCAAGTAACGGAGACATACACTGACAGGAAGTAACAAAGGCATACACTGACACCAAGTAACACAGACACACAATTACACCAAGTAACACAGACAGACACTGACACCAAGTAACAAAGACATACACTGACACCAAGTAACAAAGACATACACTGATACCCAGTAACACAGACACACACTTACACCAAGTAACAAAGACAGACAATGACACCAAGTAACAAGGACATACACTGACACCAAGTAACACAGACATACACTGACACCAAGTAACAAAGACACACACTGACACCAAGTACACAGACATACACTGACACCAAGTAACAAAGACATACACTGACACCCAGTAACACAGACACACACTTACACCAAGTAACAAAGACATACACAGATACTCAGTTACACAGCCACACAATTACACCAAGTAACACAGACATACACTGACACCAAGTAACAAAGACATACACTGATACCCAGTAACACAGACACACACTTACACCAAGTAACAATGACAGACACTGATACCCAGTAACACATACACACACTTACAACAAGTACACAGACATACACTGACACCAAGTAACAAAGACATACACAGACACCCAGTAACACAGACACACACTTACACCAAGTAACAAAGACAGAAACTGATACCCAGTAACACAGACACACACTTACACCAAGTAACAAAGACAAACACTGATACTCAGTTACACATAAACACACCAACACCAAGTAACAAAGACATACACTGACACCAAGTAACAAAGGCATACACTGACACCCAGTAACAAAGACATACACTGACAACCAGTAACACAGACACACATGGATACCAAGTAACAAAGACAGACACTGACACCCATTAACAAAAACGTACACTGACACCCAGTAACAAAGACATACACTGACACCAAGTAACAAAGACATTCACTGATACCCAGTAACACAGACACACACTTACACCATGTAACAAAGACATACACTGACAGCAAGTAACAAAGACGTACACTGATACCCAGAAACACAGACACACACTTACACCAAGGAACCAAGACATACACTGATACCCAGAAACATAGACACACACTTACAGCAAGGAACCAAGACATACACTGATACTCAGTAACACAGACACACACTTACACCAAGTAACAAAGACATACACTGACACCAAGTAACAAAGACATACACTTACACCAAGTAACAAAGACATACACTGACACGAAGTAACAAAGGCATACACTGATACCCAGTAACACAGACACACAATTACACCAAGTAACACAGACAGACACTGACACCAAGTAACAAAGACATGCACTGATACCCAGTAACACATACACACACTTACACCAAGTAACGGAGACATACACTGACACCAAGTAACAAAGACATACACTTACTCCAAGTCACAAAGACATGCACTGACACCAAGTAACAAAGACATACACTGATACCCAGTAACACATACACACACTTACACCAAGTAACAGAGACCGACACTGACACCAAGTAACAAAGACATACACTTACTCCAAGTAACAAAGACATGCACTGACACCAAGTAACAAAGACATACACTTACACCAAGTACCAAGAACATACAGTGACACCAAGTAACAAAGACATACACTTACACCAAGTAACACAAATATACACTGACACCAAGTAACAAAGACACACACTTACACCAAGTACACAGACATGCACTGACACCAAGTAACAAAGACATACACTGACACCCAGTAACACAGACACACACTTACACCAAGTAACAAAGACAGAAACTGATACCCAGTAACACAGACCCACAGTTACACCAAGTAACAAAGACATACACTGATACTCAGTTACACAGAAACACACCAAAACCAAGTAGCAAAGACATACACTGATACCCAGTAACACATACACACACTTACACCAAGTAACAAAGACATACACTGACACCAAGTAACAAAGAAATTCACTGATAACCAGTAACACAGACACACACTTACAACAAGTAACAAAGACATACACTGACACCAAGTAACAAAGACATACACTGACACCAAGTAACAAAGACATACACTTACACCAAGTAACAAAGACATACACTGACACCAAGTAACAAAGACATACACTGATACTCAGTTACAAAGAAACACACCAAAACCAAGTATTAAAGACATACACTGATACCCAGTAACACATACACACACTTACACCAAGTAACAAAGACATACACTGACACCAAGTAACAAAGAAATTCACTGATACCCAGTAACACAGACATACACTTACACCAAGTAACAAAGGCATACACTGATATTGAGTTACACAGACACACACTTACACCAAGTAACAAAGACATACACTGACACCCATTAACAAAAACATACACTGACACCCAGTAACAAAGACATACACTGACACCAAGTAACAAAGACATTCACTGATACCAAGTAACACAGACACACACTTACAACAAGTAACAAAGACATACACTGACAGCAAGTAACAAAGACATACACTGATACCCAGTAACACAGACACACACTTACACCAAGTAACAAAGACATACACAGATACTCAGCAACACAGACACACACTTACACCAAGTAACAAAGTCATACACTGACACCAAGTAACAAAGACATACACTTACACCAAGTAACAAAGACATACACTGACACCAAGTAACAAAGACATACACTGATACCCAGTAACACAGACACACACTTACACCAAGTAACACAGACATACACTGACACCAAGTAACAAAGACATACACTGACACCATGTAACAAAGACATACACTGATAATCAATAACACAGACACACACTTACACCAAGTAACAAAGAAAGACAAAGACACCAAGTAACAAAGACATACACTGATAGCCAGTAACACATACACACACTTACACCAAGTAACAGAGAGATACAGACACCAAGTAACAAAGACATACACTTACACCAAGTAACAAAGACATGCACTGACACCAAGTAACAAAGACATACACTTACAGCAAGTACCAAAAACATACACTGACACCAAGTAACAAAGACATACACATACACCAAGTAACACAAACATACACTGAAACCAAGTAACAAAGACACACACTTACACCAAGTACACAGACATACACTGACACCAAGTAACAAAGACATACACTGACACCCAGTAACACAGACACACACTTACACCAAGTAACAAAGACAGAAACTGATACCCAGTAACACAGACACACCCTTACACCAAGTAACAAAGACATACACTGATACTCAGTTACAGAGAAATACACCAACATCAAGTAACAAAGACATACACTGACACCAAGTAACAAAGGCATACCCTGACACCCAGTAACAAAGACATACACTGACACCCAGTAACACAGACACACACGGACACCAAGTAACAAAGACATACACTGACAACCATTAACAAAAACGTACACTGACACCCAGTAACAAAGACATACACTGACACCAAGTAACAAAGACATTCACTGATACCCAGTAACACAGACATACACTTACACCAAGTAACAAAGACATACACTGACAGCAAGTAACAAAGACATATACTGATACCCAGAAACACAGACAAACACTTACACCAAGGAACCAAGACATACACTGATACTCAGTAACACAGACACACACTTACACCAAGTAACAAAGACATACACTGACACCAAGTAACAATGACATACACTTACACCCAGTAACACAGACACACACTTACACCAAGTAACAAAGACAGAAACTGATACCCAGTAACACAGACACACCCTTACACCAAGTAACAAAGACATACACTGATACTCAGTTACAGAGAAATACACCAACACCAAGTAACAAAGACATACACTGACACCAAGTAACAAAGGCATACCCTGACACCCAGTAACAAAGACATACACTGACACCCAGTAACACAGACACACACGGACACCAAGTAACAAAGACATACACTGACAACCATTAACAAAAACGTACACTGACACCCAGTAACAAAGACATACACTGACACCAAGTAACAAAGACATTCACTGATACCCAGTAACACAGACATACACTTACACCAAGTAACAAAGACATACACTGACAGCAAGTAACAAAGACATATACTGATACCCAGAAACACAGACAAACACTTACACCAAGGAACCAAGACATACACTGATACTCAGTAACACAGACACACACTTACACCAAGTAACAAAGACATACACTGACACCAAGTAACAATGACATACACTTACACCAAGTTACAAAGACATACACTGACACGAAGTAACAAAGGCATACACTGATACCCAGTAACAGAGACACACAATTACCCCAAGTAACACAGACATACACTGACACCAAGTAACAAAGACATACACTGACACCAAGTAACGAAGACATACACTGATACCCAGTGACACAGACACACACTTACACCAAGTAACAAAGACAGACAATGACACCAAGTAACAAGGACATACACTTACACCAAGTAACACAGACATACACTGACACCAAGTATCAAAGACACACACTGACACCAAGTACACTGACATACACTGACACCAAGTAACAAAGAAATACACTGACACCCAGTAACACAGACAAACACTTACACCAAGTAGCAAAGAAATACACAGATACTCAGTTACACAGACACACACTTACACCAAGTAACACAGACATACACTGACACCAAGTAACAAAGACATACACTGATATCCAGTAACACAGACACACACTTACACCAAGTAACAATGACAGACACTGTTACCCGGTAACACATACACACACTTACACCAAGTGCACAGACATGCACTGACACCAAGTAACAAAGACATACACTGACACCCAGTAACACAGACACACACTTACATCAAGTAACAAAGACAGAAACTGATACCCAGTAACACAGACACACACTTACACCAAGTAACAAAGACATACACTGATACTCAGTTACACATAAACACACCAACAACAAGTAACAAAGACATACACTGACACCAAGTAACAAAGGCATACACTGACACCCAGTAACAAAGACATACACTGACACCAAGTAACAAAGACATTCACTGATACCCAGTAACACAGACACACACTTACACCATGTAACAAAGACATACACTGACAGCAAGTAACAAAGACGTACACTGATACCCAGAAACACAGACACACACTTACACCAAGGAACCAAGACATACACTGATACCCAGAAACATAGACACACACTTACAGCAAGGAACCAAGACATACACTGATACTCAGTAACACAGACACACACTTACACCAAGTAACAAAGACATACACTGACACCAAGTAACAAAGACATACACTTACACCAAGTAACAAAGACATACACTGACACGAAGTAACAAAGGCATACACTGATACCCAGTAACACAGACACACAATTACACCAAGTAACACAGACAGACACTGACACCAAGTAACAAAGACATGCACTGATACCCAGTAACACATACACACACTTACACCAAGTAACGGAGACATACACTGACACCAAGTAACAAAGACATACACTTACTCCAAGTCACAAAGACATGCACTGACACCAAGTAACAAAGACATACACTGATACCCAGTAACACATACACACACTTACACCAAGTAACAGAGACCGACACTGACACCAAGTAACAAAGACATACACTTACTCCAAGTAACAAAGACATGCACTGACACCAAGTAACAAAGACATACACTTACACCAAGTACCAAGAACATACAGTGACACCAAGTAACAAAGACATACACTTACACCAAGTAACACAAATATACACTGACACCAAGTAACAAAGACACACACTTACACCAAGTACACAGACATGCACTGACACCAAGTAACAAAGACATACACTGACACCCAGTAACACAGACACACACTTACACCAAGTAACAAAGACAGAAACTGATACCCAGTAACACAGACCCACAGTTACACCAAGTAACAAAGACATACACTGATACTCAGTTACACAGAAACACACCAAAACCAAGTAGCAAAGACATACACTGATACCCAGTAACACATACACACACTTACACCAAGTAACAAAGACATACACTGACACCAAGTAACAAAGAAATTCACTGATAACCAGTAACACAGACACACACTTACAACAAGTAACAAAGACATACACTGACACCAAGTAACAAAGACATACACTGACACCAAGTAACAAAGACATACACTTACACCAAGTAACAAAGACATACACTGACACCAAGTAACAAAGACATACACTGATACTCAGTTACAAAGAAACACACCAAAACCAAGTATTAAAGACATACACTGATACCCAGTAACACATACACACACTTACACCAAGTAACAAAGACATACACTGACACCAAGTAACAAAGAAATTCACTGATACCCAGTAACACAGACATACACTTACACCAAGTAACAAAGGCATACACTGATATTGAGTTACACAGACACACACTTACACCAAGTAACAAAGACATACACTGACACCCATTAACAAAAACATACACTGACACCCAGTAACAAAGACATACACTGACACCAAGTAACAAAGACATTCACTGATACCAAGTAACACAGACACACACTTACAACAAGTAACAAAGACATACACTGACAGCAAGTAACAAAGACATACACTGATACCCAGTAACACAGACACACACTTACACCAAGTAACAAAGACATACACAGATACTCAGCAACACAGACACACACTTACACCAAGTAACAAAGTCATACACTGACACCAAGTAACAAAGACATACACTTACACCAAGTAACAAAGACATACACTGACACCAAGTAACAAAGACATACACTGATACCCAGTAACACAGACACACACTTACACCAAGTAACACAGACATACACTGACACCAAGTAACAAAGACATACACTGACACCATGTAACAAAGACATACACTGATAATCAATAACACAGACACACACTTACACCAAGTAACAAAGAAAGACAAAGACACCAAGTAACAAAGACATACACTGATAGCCAGTAACACATACACACACTTACACCAAGTAACAGAGAGATACAGACACCAAGTAACAAAGACATACACTTACACCAAGTAACAAAGACATGCACTGACACCAAGTAACAAAGACATACACTTACAGCAAGTACCAAAAACATACACTGACACCAAGTAACAAAGACATACACATACACCAAGTAACACAAACATACACTGAAACCAAGTAACAAAGACACACACTTACACCAAGTACACAGACATACACTGACACCAAGTAACAAAGACATACACTGACACCCAGTAACACAGACACACACTTACACCAAGTAACAAAGACAGAAACTGATACCCAGTAACACAGACACACCCTTACACCAAGTAACAAAGACATACACTGATACTCAGTTACAGAGAAATACACCAACATCAAGTAACAAAGACATACACTGACACCAAGTAACAAAGGCATACCCTGACACCCAGTAACAAAGACATACACTGACACCCAGTAACACAGACACACACGGACACCAAGTAACAAAGACATACACTGACAACCATTAACAAAAACGTACACTGACACCCAGTAACAAAGACATACACTGACACCAAGTAACAAAGACATTCACTGATACCCAGTAACACAGACATACACTTACACCAAGTAACAAAGACATACACTGACAGCAAGTAACAAAGACATATACTGATACCCAGAAACACAGACAAACACTTACACCAAGGAACCAAGACATACACTGATACTCAGTAACACAGACACACACTTACACCAAGTAACAAAGACATACACTGACACCAAGTAACAATGACATACACTTACACCCAGTAACACAGACACACACTTACACCAAGTAACAAAGACAGAAACTGATACCCAGTAACACAGACACACCCTTACACCAAGTAACAAAGACATACACTGATACTCAGTTACAGAGAAATACACCAACACCAAGTAACAAAGACATACACTGACACCAAGTAACAAAGGCATACCCTGACACCCAGTAACAAAGACATACACTGACACCCAGTAACACAGACACACACGGACACCAAGTAACAAAGACATACACTGACAACCATTAACAAAAACGTACACTGACACCCAGTAACAAAGACATACACTGACACCAAGTAACAAAGACATTCACTGATACCCAGTAACACAGACATACACTTACACCAAGTAACAAAGACATACACTGACAGCAAGTAACAAAGACATATACTGATACCCAGAAACACAGACAAACACTTACACCAAGGAACCAAGACATACACTGATACTCAGTAACACAGACACACACTTACACCAAGTAACAAAGACATACACTGACACCAAGTAACAATGACATACACTTACACCAAGTTACAAAGACATACACTGACACGAAGTAACAAAGGCATACACTGATACCCAGTAACAGAGACACACAATTACCCCAAGTAACACAGACATACACTGACACCAAGTAACAAAGACATACACTGACACCAAGTAACGAAGACATACACTGATACCCAGTGACACAGACACACACTTACACCAAGTAACAAAGACAGACAATGACACCAAGTAACAAGGACATACACTTACACCAAGTAACACAGACATACACTGACACCAAGTATCAAAGACACACACTGACACCAAGTACACTGACATACACTGACACCAAGTAACAAAGAAATACACTGACACCCAGTAACACAGACAAACACTTACACCAAGTAGCAAAGAAATACACAGATACTCAGTTACACAGACACACACTTACACCAAGTAACACAGACATACACTGACACCAAGTAACAAAGACATACACTGATATCCAGTAACACAGACACACACTTACACCAAGTAACAATGACAGACACTGTTACCCGGTAACACATACACACACTTACACCAAGTGCACAGACATGCACTGACACCAAGTAACAAAGACATACACTGACACCCAGTAACACAGACACACACTTACATCAAGTAACAAAGACAGAAACTGATACCCAGTAACACAGACACACACTTACACCAAGTAACAAAGACATACACTGATACTCAGTTACACATAAACACACCAACAACAAGTAACAAAGACATACACTGACACCAAGTAACAAAGGCATACACTGACACCCAGTAACAAAGTCACACACTGACACCCAGTAACACAGACACCCACGGACACCAAGTAACAAAGACATACACTGACACCCATTAACAAAAACGTACACTGACACCCAGTAACAAAGACATACACTGACACCAAGTAACAAAGACATTCACTGACAGCAAGTAACAAAGACATACACTGACAGCAAGTAACAAAGACATACACTGATACCCAGAAACACAGACACACACATACAGCAAGGAACCAAGACATACACTGATACTCAGTAACACAGACACACACTTACACCAAGTAACACAGACATACACTGACACCAAGTAACAAAGACACACACTTACACCAAGTAACACAGACACACACTGACACCAAGTAACAAAGACAGACAATGACACCAAGTAACAAAGACATCCACTTACACCAAGTATTTTGACATGCACTGACACCAAGTAACAAAGACATCCACTGATACCCAGTAACATAGACACACACTTATACCAAGTAACAAAGACATACACTGACACCAAGTCACAAAGACACACACTGACACCCAGTAACAAAGACAGACACTGACACCAAGTCACAAAGTCATACACTGATACCCGGTAACACAGACACACACTTACACCAAGTAACAAAGACATACACTGATACCCAGTAACACAGATACACACTTACACCAAGTAACAAAGACATACACTGACACGAAGTCACAAAGACACACACTGACACCCAGTAACAAATACATACACTGACACAACGTCACAAAGACATACACTGATACCAAGTAACAAAGACATACAATTACACCAAGTAACAAAGACACACACTTACAACAAGGAACACAGACATACACTGACACCAAGTAACAAAGACTTGCACTCTTACCCAGTAACACAGACACACACTTGCACCAAGTAACAAAGACATACACTGATACCAAGTAACACAGACACACTCTTACACCAAGTAACACAGACACACACTTACACCAAGTAACAAAGACATACACTGACACCAAGTAACAAAGACATGCACTCACACCACGTAACACAGACATACACTGACACCATGTAACAAAGACATGCACTGATACCCAGTAACACAGACATACACTGACACCAAGTAACAAAGACATACACTGACACCAAGAAACAAAGACATACACTGATACCCAGTAACACAGACACACACTCACACCAAGTAACAATGACATACACTGACACCCAGTAACAAAGACATGCACTGACACCAAGTCACAAAGACATACACTGATACCCTGTAAC
Source organism: Heterodontus francisci (assembly GCF_036365525.1). Lineage (NCBI taxonomy): Eukaryota > Metazoa > Chordata > Chondrichthyes > Heterodontiformes > Heterodontidae > Heterodontus > Heterodontus francisci. Next base: position 8,126,164 of record NW_027140986.1, on the reverse strand, counting down.
GCAGATACACACTTGCACCAAGTAACAAAGTAATCCACTGACACCAAGAAACAAAGACATACACTTACACCAAGTAACACAGATACACACTGACACCCAGTAACAGAAACAAACACACACTGACACCCAGTAACATAGAGAAACGCTGACACACAGTAACAAAGACATACACAGACAGACACTGACACCAAGTAACAAAGACTAACAGAGACACACACTGACACCAAGTCACAAAGAGAAACACTGACACCCAGTAACAAAGACATACACTGACAGCAAGTCACAAAGACATACACTGATACCCAGTAACACAGACACACACTTCCACAAAGTAACAAAGTCAAACACTGACACCAAGTAACAAAGACATACACTTACACAAAGTAACACAGACATACACTGACACCAAGTAACACAGACATACACTTACACCAAGTAACAAAGACACACACTTACACCAAGCAACACAGACATACAATGACACCAAGTAACAAAGACATACACTGACACCCAGTAACACAGACACACACATACACCAGGTTACAACGACATACACTGACACCAAGTAACAAAGACATGCACTGATACCCAGTAACACAGACACACACTTACACGAAGTAACAAAGAAACACACTTCCACCAAGTAACACAGACATACACTGACAACAACTAACAAAGACATGCACTGACACCAAGTAACAAAGACATAAACTGACGCCCAATAACAAAGACATACACTGACTCAAAGTCACAAAGACATACAGTGACAACTAGTCACAAAGACACACACTGACACCAAGTCACAAGACATAAACTGACACCAAGTTACAAAGACATACACTGATACCCATTAACACAGACGCACACTTACACCAAGTAACAAAGACATACACTGACACCAAGTAACAAAGGCATACACTTACACCAGGTAACACAGACATACACTGACACCAAGTAACAAAGACATACAATTACAACAAGTAACAAAGACATACACTTGCACCAAGTAACACAGACATACACTGATACCAAGTAACACCGACACACACTTACACCAAGTAACACAAACACTCACTTACACCAAGTAACAAAGACATACACTGACACCAAGTAACAAAGACATACAATTACACCAAGTAACAAAGACACACACTTACACCAAGTAACAAAGACATACACTGACACCAAGTAACAAAGACATACACTTACACCACGTAACACAGACATACACTGACACCAAGTAACAAAGACATACAATTACACCAAGTAACAAAGACACACACTTACACCAAGTAACACAGACATACACTGACACCATGTAACAAAGACATGCACTGATACCCAGTAACACAGACATAAACTGACACCAAGTAACAAAGACATACACTGACACCAAGAAACAAAGACATACACTGATACCCAGTAACAAAGACACACACTTACACCAAGTAACAATGACATTCCCTGATACCCAGTAACAAAGACATACCCTGACACCAAGTCACAAAGACATACACTGATACCCAGTAACACAGAAACACACTTACACCAAGTAACAAAGACAAACACTGACACCAAGTAACAAAGTCATCCACTGACACCAAGAAACAAAGACATACACTTACACCAAGTAACACAGACACACAGTGACACCCAGTAACAGAAACAAACACACACTGACACCCAGTAACATAGAGAAACACTGACACACAGTAACAAAGACATACACAGACAGACACTGACACCAAGTAACAAAGACTAACAGAGACACACACTGACACCAAGTCACAAAGACAAACACTGACGCCCAGTAACAAAGACATACACTGACACCAAGTCACAAAGACATACACTGATACCCAGTAACACAGACACACACTTCCACCAGGTATCAAAGTCAAACACTGACACCAAGTAACAAAGACATACACTTACACAAAGTAACACAGACATACATTGACACCAAGTAACACAGCCATACACTTACACCAAGTAACAAAGACACACACTTACACCAAGCAACACAGACATACACTGACACCAAGTAACAAAGACATACACTGACACCCAGTAACACAGACACACACATACACCACGTTACAACGACATACACTGACACCAAGTAACAAAGACATGCACTGATACCCAGTAACACAGACACACACTTACACTAAGTAACACAGACACACACTTACACCAAGTAACACAGACATACACTGACACCAAGTAACAAAGACATGCACTGACACCAAGTAACAAAGACATAAACTGACACCCAATAACAAAGACATACACTGACACAAAGTCACAAAGACATACAGTGACACCCAGTCACAAAGACATACAGTGACACCAAGTCACAAAGACATGCACTGATACCCAGTAACACAGACACACACTTACACTAAGTAACACAGACATACACTGACACCAAGTAACAAAGACATGCACTGACACCAAGTAACAAAGACATAAACTGACGCCCAATAACAAAGACATACACTGACACAAAGTCACAAAGACATACAGTGACACCTAGTCACAAAGACACACACTGACACCAAGTCACAAGACATACACTGACACCAAGTAACAAAGACATACACTGATACCCATTAACACAGACACACAATTACAACAAGTAACAAAGACATACACTGACACCAAGTAACAAAGACATACAATTACACCAAGTAACAAAGACACACACTTACACCAAGTAACAAAGACATACACTGACACCAAGTAACAAAGACATACACTTACACCACGTAACACAGACATACGCTGACACCAAGTAACAAAGACATACAATTACACCAAGTAACAAAGACACACATTAACACCAAGTAACAAAGACACACACTAACACCAAGTAACACAGACATACACTGACACCATGTAACAAAGACATGCACTGATACCCAGTAACACAGACATACACTGACACCAAGTAACAAAGACACACACTTACACCAAGTAACAATGACATTCCCTGATACCCAGTAACAAAGACATACCCTGACACCAAGTCACAAAGACATACACTGATACCCAGTAACACAGAAACACACTTACACCAAGTAACAAAGACAAACACTGACACCAAGTAACAAAGTCATCCACTGACACCAAGAAACAAAGACATACACTTACACCAAGTAACACAGACACACAGTGACACCCAGTAACAGAAACAAACACACACTGACACCCAGTAACATAGAGAAACACTGACACACAGTAACAAAGACATACACAGACAGACACTGACACCAAGTAACAAAGACTAACAGAGACACACACTGACACCAAGTCACAAAGACATACACTGATACCCAGTAACACAGACACACACTTCCACAAAGTATCAAAGTCAAACACTGACACCAAGTAACAAAGACATACACTTACACAAAGTAACACAGACATACACTGACACCAAGTAACACAGCCATACACTTACACCAAGTAACAAAGACACACACTTACACCAAGCAACACAGACATACACTGACACCAAGTAACAAAGACATACACTGACACCCAGTAACACAGACACACACATACACCAAGTTACAACGACATACACTTACACCAAGTAACAAAGACATGCACTGATACCCAGTAACACAGACACACACTTACACTAAGTAACAAAGACACACACTTACACCAAGTAACACAGATATACACTGACACCAAGTAACAAAGACATGCACTGACTCCAAGTAACAAATACATAAACTGACACCCAATAACAAAGACATACACTGACACAAAGTCACAAAGACATACAGTGACACCCAGTCACAAAGACATACAGTGACACCCAGTCACAAAGACATGCACTGACACCAAGAAACAAAGACATACACTTACACCAAGTAACACAGACACACAGTGACACCCAGTAACAGAAACAAACACACACTGACACCCAGTAACATAGAGAAACACTGACACACAGTAACAAAGACATAAACAGACAGACACTGACACCAAGTAACAAAGACTAACAGAGACACACACTGACACCAAGTCACAAAGACATACACTGATACCCAGTAACACAGACACACACTTCCACAAAGTTTCAAAGTCAAACACTGACACCAAGTAACAAAGACATACACTTACACAAAGTAACACAGACATACACGGACACCAAGTAACACAGCCATACACTTACACCAAGTAACAAAGACACACACTTACACCAAGCAACACAGACATACACTGACACCAAGTAACAAAGACATACACTGACACCCAGTAACACAGACACACACATACACCAAGTTACAACGACATACACTTACACCAAGTAACAAAGACATGCACTGATACCCAGTAACACAGACACACACTTACACTAAGTAACAAAGACACACACTTACACCAAGTAACACAGATATACACTGACACCAAGTAACAAAGACATGCACTGACTCCAAGTAACAAATACATAAACTGACACCCAATAACAAAGACATACACTGACACAAAGTCACAAAGACATACAGTGACACCCAGTCACAAAGACATACAGTGACACCCAGTCACAAAGACATGCACTGACACCAAGTCACAAAGACATACACTGATTCCCATTAACACAGACACACACTTCCACCAAGTAACAAAGACATACACTGACACCAAGTAACAAAGACATACACTTACACCAAGTAACACATACATACACTGACACCAAGTAACAAAGACATACAATTACACCAAGTAACAAAGACACACACTTGCACCAAGGAACACAGACAAACACTGACACAAAGTAACAAAGACATACACTGTTACCCAGGAACACAGACACACACTTACTCCAAGTAACAAAGACATACACTGATACCAAGTAACACAGACACACACTTACACCAAGTAACAATGACATACACTGACACCCAGTAACAAAGACATGCACTGACACCAAGTCACAAAGACATACACTGATACCCAGTAACACAGATACACACTTACACCAAGTAACAAAGTAATCCACTGACACCAAGAAACAAAGACATACACTTACACCAAGTAACACAGATACACACTGACACCCAGTAACAGAAACAGACAGACACTGACACCAAGTAACAAAGACTAACAGAGACACACACTGACACCAAGTCACAAAGACACACACTGACACACAGTAACAAAGACATACACTGACAGCAAGTCACAAAGACATACACTGATACCCAGTAACACAGACACACACTTCCACAAAGTAACAAAGTCAAACACTGACACCAAGTAACAAAGACATACACTTACACAAAGTAACACAGACATACACTGACACCAAGTAACACAGACATACACTTACACCAAGTAACAAAGACACACACTTACACCAAGCAACACAGACATACAATGACACCAAGTAACAAAGACATACACTGACACCCAGTAACACAGACACACACATACACCAGGTTACAACGACATACACTGACACCAAGTAACAAAGACATGCACTGATACCCAGTAACACAGACACACACTTACACTAAGTAACACAGACATACACTGACACCAAGTAACAAAGACATGCACTGACACCAAGTAACAAAGACATAAACTGACGCCCAATAACAAAGACATACACTGACACAATGTCACAAAGACATACAGTGACACCTAGTCTCAAAGACACACACTGACACCAAGTCACAAGACATACACTGACACCAAGTAACAAAGACATACACTGATACCCATTAACACAGACACACAATTACACCAAGTAACAAAGACATACACTGACACCAAGTAACAAAGACATACAATTACACCAAGTAACAAAGACATACACTTGCACCAAGTAACACAGACATACACTGACACCAAGTAACAAAGACATGCACTGTTACCCAGTAACACAGACACACACTTACACCAAGTAACAAAGACATACACTGATACCAAGTAACACCGACACACACTTACACCAAGTAACACAAACACTCACTTACACCAAGTAACAAAGACATACACTGACACCAAGTAACAAAGACATACAATTACACCAAGTAACAAAGACACACACTTACACCAAGTAACAAAGACATACACTGACACCAAGTAACAAAGACATACACTTACACCACGTAACACAGACATACACTGACACCAAGTAACAAAGACATACAATTACACCAAGTAACAAAGACACACACTTACACCAAGTAACACAGACATACACTGACACCATGTAACAAAGACATGCACTGATACCCAGTAACACAGACATACACTGACACCTAGTAACAAAGACATACACTGACACCAAGAAACAAAGACATACACTGATACCCAGTAACAAAGACACACACTTACACCAAGTAACAATGACATTCCCTGATACCCAGTAACAAAGACATACCCTGACACCAAGTCACAAAGACATACACTGATACCCAGTAACACAGAAACACACTTACACCAAGTAACAAAGACAAACACTGACACCAAGTAACAAAGTCATCCACTGACACCAAGAAACAAAGACATACACTTACACCAAGTAACACAGACACACAGTGACACCCAGTAACAGAAAGAAACACACACTGACACCCAGTAACATAGAGAAACACTGACACACAGTAACAAAGACATACACAGACAGACACTGACACCAAGTAACAAACACTAACAGAGACACACACTGACACCAAGTCACAAAGACAAACACTGACGCCCAGTAACAAAGACATACAATTACACCAAGTAACAAAGACACACACTTACACCAAGTAACAAAGACATACACTGACACCAAGTAACAAAGACATACACTTACACCACGTAACACAGACATACACTGACACCAAGTAACAAAGACATACAATTACACCAAGTAACAAAGACACACACTTACACCAAGTAACACAGACATACACTGACACCATGTAACAAAGACATGCACTGATACCCAGTAACACAGACATAAACTGACACCTAGTAACAAAGACATACACTGACACCAAGAAACAAAGACATACACTGATACCCAGTAACAAAGACACACACTTACACCAAGTAACAATGACATTCCCTGATACCCAGAAACAAAGACATACCCTGACACCAATTCACAAAGACATACACTGATACCCAGTAACACAGAAACACACTTACACCAAGTAACAAAGACAAACACTGACACCAAGTAACAAAGTCATCCACTGACACCAAGAAACAAAGACATACACTTACACCAAGTAACACAGACACACAGTGACACCCAGTAACAGAAACAAACACACACTGACACCCAGTAACATAGAGAAACACTGACACACAGTAACAAAGACATACACAGACAGACACTGACACCACGTAACAAACACTAACAGAGACACACACTGACACCAAGTCACAAAGACAAACACTGACGCCCAGTAACAAAGACATACACTGACACCAAGTCACAAAGACATACACTGATACCCAGTAACACAGACACACACTTCCACATAGTATCAAAGTCAAACACTGACACCAAGTCACAAAGACATACACTTACACAAAGTAACACAGACATACACTGACACCAAGTAACACAGCCATACACTTACACCAAGTAACAAAGACACACACTTACACCAAGCAACACAGACATACACTGACACCAAGTAACAAAGACATACACTGACACCCAGTAACACAGACACACACATACACCAAGTTACAACGACATACACTGACACCAAGTAACAAAGACATGCACTGATACCCAGTAACACAGACACACACTTACACTAAGTAACAAAGACACACACTTACACCAAGTAACACAGACATACACTGACACCAAGTAACAAAGACATGCACTGACACCAAGTAACAAAGACATAAACTGACACCCAATAACAAAGACATACACTGACACAAAGTCACAAAGACATACAGTGACACCCAGTCACAAAGACATACAGTGACACCCAGTCACAAAGACATGCACTGACACCAAGTCACAAAGACATACACTGACACCAAGTAACAAAGACAGACACTGATACCCATTAACACAGACACACACTTACACCAAGTAACAAAGACATAGACTGACACCAAGTAACAAAGACATACACTTACACCAAGTAACACATACATACACTGACACCAAGTAACAAAGACATACAATTACACCAAGTAACAAAGACACACACTTGCACCAAGTAACACAGACATACACTGACACAAAGTAACAAAGACATACACTGTTACCCAGGAACACAGACACACACTTACTCCAAGTAACAAAAACATACACTGATACCAAGTAACACAGACACACACTTACACCAAGTAACAATGACATACACTGACACCCAGTAACAAAGACATGCACTGACACCAAGTCACAAAGACATACACTGATACCCAGTAACACAGATACACACTTACACCAAGTAACAAAGTAATCCACTGACACCAAGAAACAAAGACATACACTTACACCAAGAAACACAGATACACACTGACACCCAGTAACAGAAACAGACAGACACTGACACCAAGTAACAAAGACTAACAGAGACACACACTGACACCAAGTCACAAAGACAAACACTGACACCCAGTAACAAAGACATACACTGACATCAAGTCACAAAGACATACACTGATACCCACTAACACAGACACACACTTCCACAAAGTAACAAAGTCAAACACTGACACCAAGTAACAAAGACATACACTTACACAAAGTAACACAGACATACACTGACACCAAGTAACACAGACATACACTTACACCAAGTAACAAAGACACACACTTACACCAAGCAACACAGACATACAATGACACCAAGTAACAAAGACATACACTGACACCCAGTAACACAGACACACACATACACCAGGTTACAACGACATACACTGACACCAAGTAACAAAGACATGCACTGATACCCAGTAACACAGACACACACTTACACTAAGTAACACAGACATACACTGACACCAAGTAACAAAGACATGCACTGACACCAAGTAACAAAGACATAAACTGACGCCCAATAACAAAGACATACACTGACACAAAGTCACAAAGACATACAGTGACACCTAGTCACAAAGACACACACTGACACCAAGTCACAAGACATACACTGACACCAAGTAACAAAGACATACACTGATACCCATTAACACAGACACACAATTACACCAAGTAACAAAGACATACACTGACACCAAGTAACAAAGACATACACTTACACCAAGTAACACAGACATACACTGACACCAAGTAACAAAGACATACAATTACACCAAGTAACAAAGACATACACTTGCACCAAGTAACACAGACATACACTGACACCAAGTAACAAAGACATGCACTGTTACCCAGTAACACAGACACACACTTACTCCAAGTAACACAAACACTCACTTACACCAAGTAACAAAGACATACACTGACACCAAGTAACAAAGACATACAATTACACCAAGTAACAAAGACACACACTTACACCAAGTAACAAAGACATACACTGACACCAAGTAACAAAGACATACACTTACACCACGTAACACAGACATACACTAACACCAAGTAACAAAGACATACAATTACACCAAGTAACAAAGACACACACTTACACCAAGTAACACAGACATACACTGACACCATGTAACAAAGACATGCACTGATACCCAGTAACACAGACATACACTGACACCAAGTAACAAAGACATACACTGACACCAAGAAACAAAGACATACACTGATACCCAGTAACAAAGACACACACTTACACCAAGTAACAATGACATTTCCTGATACCCAGTAACAAAGACATACCCTGACACCAAGTCACAACGACATACACTGATACCCAGTAACACAGAAACACACTTACACCAAGTAACAAAGACAAACACTGACACCAAGTAACAAAGTCATCCACTGACACCAAGAAACAAAGACATACACTTACACCAAGTAACACAGACACACAGTGACACCCAGTAACAGAAACAAACACACACTGTCACCCAGTAACATAGAGAAACACTGACACACAGTAACAAAGACATACACAGACAGACACTGACACCAAGCAACAAAGACTAACAGAGACACACACTGACACCAAGTCACAAAGACAAACACTGACGCCCAGTAACAAAGACATACACTGACACCAAGTCACAAAGACATACACTGATACCCAGTAACACAGCCACACACTTCCACAAAGTAACAAAGTCAAACACTGACACCAAGTAACAAATACATACACTTACACAAAGTAACACAGACATACACTGACACCAAGTAACACAGCCATACACTTACACCAAGTAACAAAGACACACACTTACACCAAGCAACACAGACATACACTGACACCAAGTAACAAAGACATACACTGACACCCAGTAACACAGACGCACACATACACCAAGTTACAAAGACATACACTGACACCAAGTAACAAAGACATGCACTGATACCCAGTAACACAGACACACACTTACACTAAGTAGCAAAGACACACACTTACACCAAGTAACACAGACATACACTGACACCAAGTAACAAAGACATGCACTGACCCCAAGTAACAAAGACATAAACTGACACCCAATAACAAAGACATACACTGACAAAAAGTCACAAAGACATACAGTGACACCCAGTCACAAAGACATGCACTGACACCAAGTCACAAAGACATACACTGACACCAAGTAACAAAGACATACACTGATACCCATTAACACAGACACACACTTACACCAAGTAACAAAGACATACACTGACACCAAGTAACAAAGACATACACTTACACGAAGTAACACATACATACACTGACACCAAGTAACAAAGACATACAATTACACCAAGTAACAAAGACACACACATGCACCAAGTAACACAGACATACACTGACACAAAGTAACAAAGACATACACTGTTACCCAGGAACACAGACACACACTTACTCCAAGTAACAAAGACATACACTGATACCAAGTAACACAGACACACAATTACACCAAGTAACACAAACACTCACTTACACCAAGTAACAAAGACATACACAGACTCCAAGTAACAAAGAAATACAATTACACCAAGAAACAAAGACACACACTTACACCAAGTAACACAGGCATACACTGACACCAAGTAACAAAGACAGACACTGTTACCCAGTAACACAGACACACACTTACACCAAGTAACACAGACATACACTGATAGCAAGTAACACAGACACACACTTACACCAAGTAACACAGACACACACTTACACCAAGTTACAAAGACATACACTGACACCAGGTCACAAAGACAGACACTGACACACGGCAACAAAGACAAACACTGACACCAAGTAACAAAGACATGCACTTACACCAAGGAACAAAGACATACACAGACACCAAGTAACAAAGAAATACAATTACTCCAAGTAACAAAGACGCACACTTACACCAAGTAACACAGACATACACTGACACCAAGTAACAAAGACATACACTGTTACCCAGTAACACAGACACACACTTACACCAAGTAACAAAGACATACACTGATAGCAAGTAACACAGACACACACTTACACCAAGTAACACAGACACACACTTACACCAAGTTACAAAGACATACACTGACACCAAGTTACAAAGACATACACTGACACCAAGTAACAAAGACAGACACTGACACCCAGGAACAAAGACAGACACTGACACCAAGTCGCAAAGACATACACTGACACCAAGTAACAAAGACATGCACTTACACCAAGTAACACAGACATACAATGACACCAAGTAACAAAGACATACAATTGCACCAAGTAACAAATAGACACTCTTACACCAAGTAACACAGACATACACTGACACCAAGTAACAAAGACATAAACTGACGCCCAATAACAAAGAAATACACTGACACAAAGTAACAAAGACATACAATTTCACCAAGTAACAAAGACACACACTTACACCAAGTAACACAGACACACATTTACACCAAGTAACAAAGACATACACTGTTACCCAGTAACACAGACACACACTTACACCAAGTAACAAAGACATCCACTGATGCCAAGTAAAAAGACGTACACTGACACCAAGTAACACAGACTCACATTTACACCAAGTAACAAAGACATACACTGTTACCCAGTAACACAGACACACACTTACACCAAGTAACAAAGACATCCACTGATGCCAAGTAACACAGACATACACTGTCACCATGTAGCAAAGACATTCACTGATACCCCGTAACACAGACACACACTTACACCTCGTAACAAAGATATACACTGATACCCAGTAACACAGACACACACTTACACCAAGTAACAAAGACATACACTGACACCAAGTAACAAAGACATACACTGACACCAAGTCACAAAGACAGACACTGACACACGGTAACAAAGACAAACACTGACCCCAAGTAACGAAGACAGACACTTGCACCCAGTAACAAAGACAGACACTGACACCAAGTCACAAAGACATACACTGACACCAAGTAACAAAGACATACACTGACACCAAGTAACACAGCCATACACTTACACCAAGTAACAAAGACACACACTTACACCAAGCAACACAGACATACACTGACACCAAGTAACAAAGACATACACTGACACCCAGTAACACAGACGCACACATACACCAAGTTACAAAGACATACACTGACACCAAGTAACAAAGACATGCACTGATACCCAGTAACACAGACACACACTTACACTAAGTAGCAAAGACACACACTTACACCAAGTAACACAGACATACACTGACACCAAGTAACAAAGACATGCACTGACCCCAAGTAACAAAGACATAAACTGACACCCAATAACAAAGACATACACTGACAAAAAGTCACAAAGACATACAGTGACACCCAGTCACAAAGACATGCACTGACACCAAGTCACAAAGACATACACTGACACCAAGTAACAAAGACATACACTGATACCCATTAACACAGACACACACTTACACCAAGTAACAAAGACATACACTGACACCAAGTAACAAAGACATACACTTACACCAAGTAACACATACATACACTGACACCAAGTAACAAAGACATACAATTACACCAAGTAACAAAGACACACACTTGCACCAAGTAACACAGACATACACTGACACAAAGTAACAAAGACATACACTGTTACCCAGGAACACAGACACACACTTACTCCAAGTAACAAAGACATACACTGATACCAAGTAACACAGACACACAATTACACCAAGTAACACAAACACTCACTTACACCAAGTAACAAAGACATACACAGACTCCAAGTAACAAAGAAATACAATTACACCAAGAAACAAAGACACACACTTACACCAAGTAACACAGGCATACACTGACACCAAGTAACAAAGACAGACACTGTTACCCAGTAACACAGACACACACTTACACCAAGTAACACAGACATACACTGATAGCAAGTAACACAGACACACACTTACACCAAGTAACACAGACACACACTTACACCAAGTTACAAAGACATACACTGACACCAAGTCACAAAGACAGACACTGACACACGGTAACAAAGACAAACACTGACACCAAGTAACAAAGACATGCACTTACACCAAGGAACAAAGACATACACAGACACCAAGTAACAAAGAAATACAATTACTCCAAGTAACAAAGACGCACACTTACACCAAGTAACACAGACATACACTGACACCAAGTAACAAAGACATACACTGTTACCCAGTAACACAGACACACACTTACACCAAGTAACAAAGACATACACTGATAGCAAGTAACACAGACACACACTTACACCAAGTAACACAGACACACACTTACACCAAGTTACAAAGACATACACTGACACCAAGTTACAAAGACATACACTGACACCAAGTAACAAAGACAGACACTGACACCCAGGAACAAAGACAGACACTGACACCAAGTCGCAAAGACATACACTGACACCAAGTAACAAAGACATGCACTTACACCAAGTAACACAGACATACAATGACACCAAGTAACAAAGACATACAATTGCACCAAGTAACAAATAGACACTCTTACACCAAGTAACACAGACATACACTGACACCAAGTAACAAAGACATAAACTGACGCCCAATAACAAAGAAATACACTGACACAAAGTAACAAAGACATACAATTTCACCAAGTAACAAAGACACACACTTACACCAAGTAACACAGACACACATTTACACCAAGTAACAAAGACATACACTGTTACCCAGTAACACAGACACACACTTACACCAAGTAACAAAGACATCCACTGATGCCAAGTAAAAAGACGTACACTGACACCAAGTAACACAGACTCACATTTACACCAAGTAACAAAGACATACACTGTTACCCAGTAACACAGACACACACTTACACCAAGTAACAAAGACATCCACTGATGCCAAGTAACACAGACATACACTGTCACCATGTAGCAAAGACATTCACTGATACCCCGTAACACAGACACACACTTACACCTCGTAACAAAGATATACACTGATACCCAGTAACACAGACACACACTTACACCAAGTAACAAAGACATACACTGACACCAAGTAACAAAGACATACACTGACACCAAGTCACAAAGACAGACACTGACACACGGTAACAAAGACAAACACTGACCCCAAGTAACGAAGACAGACACTTGCACCCAGTAACAAAGACAGACACTGACACCAAGTCACAAAGACATACACTGACACCAAGTAACAAAGACATGCAATTACACCAAGTAACATAGACTTACAATGACACCAAGTAACAAAGACATACAATTACACCAAGTAACAAAGACACACTCTTACACCAAGTAACACAGACATACACTGACACCAAGTAACAACGACATACACTGTTACCCAGTAACATAGACACACACTTACACCAAGTAACAAAAACATACACTGATACCAAGTAACACAGACACACACTTACACCAAGTAACAACGACATGCACTGACACCAAGTAACAAAGACATAAACTGACACCCAGTAACAAAGACAGACACTGACACCAAGTAACAAAGACATACACTGACACCAAGTAACAAAGACATACACTTACACCAAGTAACAAAGACACACATTTACACCGAGTAACACAGACATACACTGACAACAAGTAACAAAAACATACACTGTTACCCAGTAACACAGATACACACTTACACCAATTAACAAAGACATACTCTGATACCAAGTAACACAGACACACACTTACACCAAGTAACACAAGCAATCACTTACACCAAGTAACAAAGACATACACTGATACCCAGCAACACAGACACACACTTACACCAAGTAACAAAGACATACACTGACACCAAGTAACAAAGACATACAATTACACCAAGTAACAAAGACACACACTTACACCAAGTAACAAAGACATACACTGACACCAAGTCACAAAGACAGACACTGACACACAGAAACAAAGACAAACACTGACACCAAGTAACGAAGACAGACACTGACACCCAGTAACAAAGACAGACACTGACACCAAGTAACACAGACATACACTGACACCAAGTAACAAAGAAATACACTGTTACCCAGTAACACAGACACACACTTACACCAAGTAACAAATACATACACTGATACCAAGTAACACAGACACACACTTACACCAAGTAACACAGACACACACTTACACCAAGTAACAAAGACATACACTGACACCAAGTAACAGAGACATACACTTACACCGCGTAACACAGACATACACTGACACCAAGGAACAAAGACATACAATTACACCAAGTAACAAAGACGCACACTTCGACCAAGTAACACAGACATACACTGACACCATGTAACAAAGACATGCACTGATACCCAGTAACACAGACATACACTGACACCAAGTAACAAAGACGTACACTGACACCAAGAAACAAAGACTTTCACTGACACCAAGTCACAAAGAAATACACTGATACCCAGTAACACAGACACACACTTACACCAAGTAACAAAGACAAACACCGACACCAAGTAACAAAGACATCCACGGACACCAAGAAACAAAGACATACACTTACACCAAATAACACAGACACACACTGACACCCAGTAACAGAAACAAACACACACTGACACACAGTAACATAGAGAAACACTGACAGACAGTAACAAAGACATACTCAGACAGACACTGACACCAAGTCCCAAAGACTAACAGAGACACACACTGACACCAAGTCACAAAGACAAACACTGACAACCAGTAACAAAGACAAACACTAACACCAAGTCACAAAGACATACACTGATACCCAGTAACACAGACACACACTTCCACAAAGTAACAAAGTCAAACATTGACACCAAGTAACAAAGACATACACTTACACAAAGTAACACAGACATACACTGACACCAAGTAACAAAGACATACACTTACACCAAGTAACAAAGACACACACTTACACCAAGTAACACAGATATCCACTGACACCAAGTAACAAAGACATACACTGACACCCAGTAACACAGACACACACATACAGCAAGTAACAACGACATGCACTGACACCAAGTAACAAAGACATGCACTGATACACAGTAACACAGACATACACTTACACCAAGTAACAAAGACACACACTTACACCAAGTAACACAGACATACACTGATACCAAGTAACAAAGACAAACACTGACACCAAGTAACAAAGACATAAACTGACACCAAGTAACAAAGACATACAATTACACCAAGTAACAAAGACACACACTTACACCAAGTAGCACAGACATACACTGACACCAAGTAACAAAGACATATACTGTTAGCCAGTAACACAGACACACACGTACTCCAAGTAACAAAGACATACACTGATAACAAGTAACACAGACACACACTTACACCAAGTAACACAAACACTCACTTACACCAAGTAACAAAGACATACACTGACACCAAGTAACAAAGACATACAATTACACTAAGTAACACAGACACACACTTACACCAAGTACCAAAGACATACACTTACACCAAGTAAAAAAGACATACACTGACACCAAGTAACAAAGAATTACATTTACACCAAGTAACAGACATACACTGACACCAAGTAACAAAGACATACAATTACACCAAGTAACAAAGACACACACTTACACCAAGTAACACAGACAGACACTGTCACCATGTAGCAAAGACATTCACTGATATCCAGTAACACAGGCACACACTTACACCAAGTAACAAAGATATACACTGATACCCAGTAACACAGACACACACTTACTTCAAGTAACAAAGACATACACTGACACCAAGTAACAATGACATACACTGACACCAAGTCACAAAGACAGACACTGACACACGGTAAAAAAGACAAACATTTACACCAAGTAACGAAGACAGACACTGACACCCAGTAACAAAGACAGACACTGACACCAAGTCACAAAGACATACACGGACACCAAGTAACAAAGACATGCACTTACACCAGGTAACACAGACATACAATGACACCAAGTAACAAAGACACACTCTTACACCAAGAAACCCAGACATACACTGACACCAAGTAACAAAGACATACACTGTTACCCAGTAACACAGACACACACTTACACCAAGTAACAAAAACATACAGTAATACCAAGTAACACAGACACACACTTACACCAAGTAACAACGACATACACTGACACCAAGTAACAAAGACATGCACTGATACCCAGCAACTCAGACACACGCTTACACCAAGTAACAAAGACACACACTTACACCAAGTAACACAGACATACACTGACACCAAGTGACAAAGGCATACACTGACATCAAGTAACAAAGACATAAACTGACACCCAGTAACAAAGACATACACTGACACAAAGTCACAAAGACATACAGTGTCACCCGGTAACAAAGACATACACTGACACCAAGTAACAAAGACATACACTGATACCCACTAACACAGACACACACTTACACCAAGTAACAAAGACATACACTGACACCAAGTCACAAAGACATACACTTACACCAAGTAACACAGACATACAATGACACCAAGTAACAAAGACATACAATTACACCAAGTAACAAAGACAAACATTTACACCAAGTAACACAGACATACACTGACACCAAGTAACAAAGACACACACTGATACCAAGTAACACAGACACACACTTACACCAAGTAACACAAACACTCACTTGCACCAAGTAACACAGACATACACTGACACCAAGTAACAAAGACATATAATTACACCAAGTAACAAAGACACACACTAACACCAAGTATCACAGACATACACTGTCACGATGTAGTAAAGACATTCACTGATACCCAGTAACACAGACACTCACTTACAGCAAGTAACAAAGATATACACTGATGCCCAGTAACACAGACACACACTTACACCAAGTAACAAAGACATACACTGAAACCAAGTAACATAGACATACACTAACACCAAGTCACAAAGACAGACACTGACACCAAGTAAAACAGACATGCACTGACACCAAGTAACAAAGACATACACTGAAACCAAGTAACATAGACATACACTAACACCAAGTCACAAAGACAGACACTGACACCAAGTAAAACAGACGTACACTGACACCAAGTAACACAGACTCACATTTACACCAAGTAACAAAGACATACACTGTTACCCAGTAACTCAGACACACTCTTACACCAAGTAAGAAAGACATACAATGATACCAAGTAACACAGACACACACTTACACCAAGTAACACAGACACACACTTACACAAAGTAACACAGACATACACTGACACCAAGTAACAAAGACATGTAATTACACGAAGTAGCAAACACACACACTTACACCAAGTAACACAGACATACAATGACACCAAGTAACAAAGACACACACATACTAAGTAACACAAACACACACTGACACCAAGTAACAAAGACATACACTGTTACCCAGTAACACAGACACACACTTACACCAAGTAACAAAGACATACAATTTCACCAAGTAACAAAGACATACACTGTTACCCAGTAACACAGACACACACTTACACCAAGTAACAAAGACATCCACTGATGCCAAGTAACACAGACATACACTGTCACCATGTAGCAAAGACATTCACTGATACCCCGTAACACAGACACACACTTACACCTCGTAACAAAGATATACACTGATACCCAGTAACACAGACACACACTTACACCAAGTAACAAAGACATACACTGACACCAAGTAACAAAGACATACACTGACACCAAGTCACAAAGACAGACACTGACACACGGTAACAAAGACAAACACTGACCCCAAGTA
Organism: Heterodontus francisci; assembly: GCF_036365525.1. Classification (NCBI taxonomy): domain Eukaryota; kingdom Metazoa; phylum Chordata; class Chondrichthyes; order Heterodontiformes; family Heterodontidae; genus Heterodontus; species Heterodontus francisci. The sequence continues at coordinate 8,106,716 of NW_027140986.1, read as the reverse complement.
ACGAAGACAGACACTTGCACCCAGTAACAAAGACAGACACAGACACCAAGTCACAAAGACATACACTGACACCAAGTAACAAAGACATGCAATTACACCAAGTAACATAGACTTACAATGACACCAAGTAACAAAGACATACAATTACACCAAGTAACAAAGACACACTCTTACACCAAGTAACACAGACATACACTGACACCAAGTAACAACGACATACACTGTTACCCAGTAACATAGACACACACTTACACCAAGTAACAAAAACATACACTGATACCAAGTAACACAGACACACACTTACACCAAGTAACAACGACATGCACTGACACCAAGTAACAAAGACATAAACTGACACCCAGTAACAAAGACAGACACTGACACCAAGTAACAAAGCCATACACTGACACCAAGTAACAAAGACATACACTTACACCAAGTAACAAAGACACACATTTACACCAAGTAACACAGACATACACTGACAACAAGTAACAAAAACATACACTGTTACCCAGTAACACAGATACACACTTACACCAATTAACAAAGACATACTCTGATACCAAGTAACACAGACACACACTTACACCAAGTAACGCGAGCAATCACTTACACCAAGTAACAAAGACATACACTGATACCCAGCAACACAGACACACACTTACACCAAGTAACAAAGACATACACTGACACCAAGTAACAAAGACATACAATTACACCAAGTAACAAAGACACACACTTACACCAAGTAACAAAGACATACACTGACACCAAGTCACAAAGACAGACACTGACACACAGAAACAAAGACAAACACTGACAACAAGTAACGAAGACAGACACTGACACCCAGTAACAAAGACAGACACTGACACCAAGTAACACAGACATACACTGACACCAAGTAACAAAGAAATACACTGTTACCCAGTAACACAGACACACACTTACACCAAGTAACAAATACATACACTGATACCAAGTAACACAGACACACACTTACACCAAGTAACACAGACACACACTTACACCAAGTAACAAAGACATACACTGACACCAAGTAACAGAGACATACACTTACACCGCGTAACACAGACATACACTGACACCAAGGAACAAAGACATACAATTACACCAAGTAACAAAGACGCACACTTAGACCAAGTAACACAGACATACACTGACACCATGTAACAAAGACATGCACTGATACCCAGTAACACAGACATACACTGACACCAAGTAACAAAGACGTACACTGACACCAAGAAACAAAGACTTACACTGACACCAAGTCACAAAGACATATACTGATACCCAGTAACACAGACACACACTTACACCAAGTAACAAAGACAAACACCGACACCAAGTAACAAAGACATCCACTGACACCAAGAAACAAAGACATACACTTACACCAAATAACACAGACACACACTGACACCCAGTAACAGAAACAAACACACACTGACACACAGTAACATAGAGAAACACTGACAGACAGTAACAAAGACATACTCAGACAGACACTGACACCAAGTACCAAAGACTAACAGAGACACACACTGACACCAAGTCACAAAGACAAACACTGACAACCAGTAACAAAGACAAACACTAACACCAAGTCACAAAGACATACACTGATACCCAGTAACACAGACACACACTTCCACAAAGTAACAAAGTCAAACATTGACACCAAGTAACAAAGACATACACTAACACAAAGTAACACAGACATACACTGACACCAAGTAACAAAGACATACACTTACACCAAGTAACAAAGACACACACTTACACCAAGTAACACAGATATCCACTGACACCAAGTAACAAAGACATACACTGACACCCAGTAACACAGACACACACATACAGCAAGTAACAACGACATGCACTGACACCAAGTAACAAAGACATGCACTGATACTCAGTAACACAGACACACACTTACACCAAGCAACAAAGACACACACTTACACCAAGTAACACAGACATACACTGATACCAAGTAACAAAGACGAACACTGACACCAAGTAACAAAGACATAAACTGACACCCAGTAACAAAGACATACACTTTCACCAAGTAACACAGATATACACTGACACCAAGTTACAAAGACATACAATTACACCAAGTAACAAAGACACACACTTACACCAAGTAACACAGACATACACTGACACCAAGTAACAAAGACATATACTGTTAGCCAGTAACACAGACACACACTTACTCCAAGTAACAAAGACATACACTGATAACAAGTAACACAGACACACACTTACACCAAGTAACACAAACACTCACTTACACCAAGTAACAAAGACATACACTGACACCAAGTAACAAAGACATACAATTACACTAAGTAACAAAGACACACACTTACACCAAGTAACACAGACATTCACTGACACCAAGTAACAAAGACATACACTGTTACCCAGTAACACAGACACACACTTACACCAAGTAACAAAGACATACACTTACACCAAGTAAAAAAGACATACACTGACACCAAGTAACAAAGACATACATTTACACCAAGTAACAGACATACACTGACACCAAGTAACAAAGACATACAATTACACCAAGTAACAAAGACACACACTTACACAAAGTAACACAGACATACACTGTCACCATGTAGCAAAGACATTCACTGATATCCAGTAACACAGGCACACACTTACACCAAGTAACAAAGATATACACTGATACCCAGTAACACAGACACACACTTACACCAGGTAACAAAGACATACACTGACACCAAGTAACAATGACATACACTGACACCAAGTCACAAAGACAGACACTGACACACGGTAAAAAAGACAAACATTTACACCAAGTAACGAAGACAGACACTGACACCCAGTAACAAAGACAGACACTGACACCAAGTCACAAAGACATACACGGACACCAAGTAACAAAGACATGCACTTACACCAAGTAACACAGACATACAATGACACCAAGTAACAAAGACACACTCTTACACCAAGAAACACAGACATACACTGACACCAAGTAACAAAGACATACACTGTTACCCAGTAACACAGACACACACTTACACCAAGTAACAAAAACATACAGTAATACCAAGTAACACAGACACACACTTACACCAAGTAACAACGACATACACTGACACCAAGTAACAAAGACATGCACTGATACCCAGTAACTCTGACACACGCTTACACCAAGTAACAAAGCCACACACTTACACCAATTAACACAGACATACACTGACACCAAGTGACAAAGGCATACACTGACATCAAGTAACAAAGACATAAACTGACACCCAGTAACAAAGACATACACTGACACAAAGTCACAAAGACATACAGTGACACCCGGTAACAAAGACATACACTGACACCAAGTAACAAAGACATACACTGATACCCACTAACACAGACACACACTTACACCAAGTAACACAGACATACAATGACACCAAGTAACAAAGACATACAATTACACCAAGTAACAAAGACACACATTTACACCAAGTAACACAGACATACACTGACACCAAGTAACAAAGACACACACTGATACCAAGTAACACAGACACACACTTACACCAAGTAACAATGACATACACTGACACCAAGTCACAAAGACAGACACTGACACACGGTAAAAAAGACAAACATTTACACCAAGTAACGAAGACAGACACTGACACCCAGTAACAAAGACAGACACTGACACCAAGTCACAAAGACATACACGGACACCAAGTAACAAAGACATGCACTTACACCAAGTAACACAGACATACAATGACACCAAGTAACAAAGACGCACTCTTACACCAAGAAACACAGACATACACTGACACCAAGTAACAAAGACATACACTGTTACCCAGTAACACTGACACACACTTACACCAAGTAACAAAAACATACAGTAATACCAAGTAACACAGACACACACTTACACCAAGTAACAACGACATACACTGACACCAAGTAACAAAGACATGCACTGATACCAAGAAACTCAGACACACTCTTACACCAAGTAACAAAGACACACACTTACACCAAGTAACACAGACATACACTGACACCAAGTGACAAAGGCATACACTGACATCAAGTAACAAAGACATAAACTGACACCCAGTAACAAAGACATACACTGACACAAAGTCACAAAGACATACAGTGACACCCGGTAACAAAGACATACACTGACACCAAGTAACAAAGACATACACTGATACCCACTAACACAGACACACACTTACACCAAGTAACACAGACATACAATGCCACCAAGTAACAAAGACATACAATTACACCAAGTAACAAAGACACACATTTACACCAAGTAACACAGACATACACTGACACCAAGTAACAAAGACACACACTGATACCAAGTAACACAGACACACACTTACACCAAGTAACACAAACACTCACATGCACAAAGTAACACAGACATACACTGACACCAAGTAACGAAGACATATAATTACACCAAGTAACAAAGACACACACTAACACCAAGTATCACAGACATACACTGTCACCATGTAGTAAAGACATTCACTGATACCCAGTAACACAGACACTCACTTACAGCAAGTAACAAAGATATACACTGATGCCCAGTAACACAGACACACACTTACACCAAGTAACAAAGACATACACTGAAACCAAGTAACATAGACATACACTAACACCAAGTCACAAAGACAGACACTGACACCAAGTAAAACAGACATGCACTGACACCAAGTAACAAAGACATGCACTGTTACCCAGTAACACAGACACACTCTTACACCAAGTAACAAAGACATACAATGATACCAAGTAACACAGACACACACTTACACCAAGTAACACAGACACACACTTACACAAAGTAACACAGACATACACTGACACCAAGTAACAAAGACATGTAATTACACGAAGTAGCAAACACACACACTTACACCAAGTAACACAGACATACAATGACACCAAGTAACAAAGACACACACATACTAAGTAACACAAACACACACTGACACCAAGTAACAAAGACATACACTGTTACCCAGTAACACAGACACACACTTACACCAAGTAACAAAGGCATGCACTGATACCAAGTAACACAGACACACACTTACACCAAGTAACACAGACATACACTGACACCAAGTCACATTGACAGACACTGACACACAGTAACAAAGACAAACACTGACACCAAGTAACGAAGACAGACACTGACACACAGTCACAAAGACAGACACTGACACCATGTCACAAAGACAAACACTGACACCAAATAACAAAGACATACACTTACACCAAGTAACACAGACATACAATGACACCAAGTAACAAAGACATACAATTACACCAAGTAACAAAGACACACACATGCACTCAGTAACACAAACACACACTGACACCAAGTAACAAAGACATACACTGTTACCCAGTAACACAGACATACACTTACACCAAGTAACAAAGACATACACTGATACCAAGTAACACAGACACACAGTTACACCAAGTAACACAGACATACACTGACACCAAGTAACAAAGACATGCACTGATACCCAGTAACACAGACACACACTGGGCGGCACATTGGCACAGTGGCTAGCAGCCTCACAGATGCAGGGACCCGGGCTCGATTCTGGGTACCGCCTGTGCGGAGTTTGCAAGTTCTCCCTGTGTCTGTGTGGGATTTCTCCGGGTTTTCCGGTTTCCTCCCACATGCCAAAGACTTGCAGGTTGATAGGTTAATTGGCCATTATAAATTGCCCCTAGTATAGGTAGGTGGTAGCGAAATATATAGGGACAGGTGGGGATGTGATAGGAATACGGGATTAGTGTAGGATTAGTATAAATGGGTGGTTGGTGGTCGGCACAGACTCGGTGGGCCGAAGGGCCTGTTAAAGTGCTGTTTCTCTGAACTAAACTACATACTGACACCCAGTGTCACAGATACACACTAACACACAGTAACACAAACGAACACACACTGACACCCATTAACACAGAGAAACACTGATAAACAGTAACAAAGACATGCACTGACACCAAGTAACACAGACACACACTGACACCCAGTAACAAAGACATACACTGACACCAAGTCACAAAGACGTACACTGATACCAAGTCACAAAGACATACACTGATACCCAGTAACACAGACAGACACTGACACCAAGTAACACAGACACACACTTACACCAAGTAACAAAGACATACAATGACACCAAGTCACGAAGACATACACTTACACCAAGTATTTTGACATACACTGACACCAAGTAACAAAGACATACACTGATACCCAGTAACAGAGACACACACTTACACCAAGTAACAAAGACATCTACTGAAAGCTAGTCAAAAAGACACACACTGACACCCAGTAACAAAGACTTACACTAACACCAAGTCACAAAGACGTACACTGATACCCAGTAACACAGACACACACTTTCACCAAGAAACACAGACATACACTGACACCCAGTAACACAGTCACACACTTACACCAAGTAACAAAGACATACACTGAGACCCAGTAACAAAGACATACACTGACACCCAGTAACAAAGACACACACTTACACCAAGTAACACAGACACACACTGACACCCAGTAACACAGACACACACTTACACCAAGTAACACAGACATACACTGACACCAAGTCACAAAGTCATACACTGGTACCCAGTCACAAAGACGTACACTGATACCAAGTCACAAAGACATACACTGATACCCAGTAACACAGGCACACACTGACACCAAGTAACAAAGACACACACTTACACCAAGTAACAAAGACAGACAATTACACCAAGTAACAAAGACATACACTTACACCCAGTAACAAAGACATACACTGATACCAAGTCGCAAAGGCATACACTGATACCCAGTAACACAGACACACACTGACACCAAGTAACAAAGACATACACTGACACCACGTAACAAAGACATACACTGATACCCAGTAACAAAGACACACACGTACACCAAGTAACAAAGACATACACTGACACGAGGTCATAAAGACACACACTGACGCCCAGTAACAAAGACATACAGTGATACCAAATCGCAAAGACATACACTGACACCCAGTAACACAGACACAAACTGACACCAAGTAACAAAGACATGCACTGACACCAAGTAACAAAGACAGACAATTACACCAAGTCACAAAGACATACACTGATACCCAGTAACACAGACACACACTTACACAAAGTAACAAAGACATACACTGACACCAAGTAACAAAGACAGACTATTACACCAAGTAACAAAGACATACACTGATACCCAGTAACACAGGCACACACTTGCACCAAATAACACAGACATACACTGAAAGCTAGTCACAAAGACACACATTGACACCCAGTAACAAAGACATACACTGATTCCAAGTCACAAAGACATACACTGATACCCAGTAACACAGACACACACTTTCACCAAGTAACACAGACATACACTGACACCCAGTAACACAGTCACACACATACACCAATTAACAAAGACATACAATGAGACCCAGTAACAAAGACATACACTGACACCCAGTAACACAGACACACACCGACATCAAGTAACAAAGACACACACTTACACCAAGTAACACAGACACACACTGACACCCAGTAACACAGACACACACTTACACCAAGTAACACTGACATACACTGACACCAAGTCACAAAGTCATACACTGGTACCCAGTCACAAAGACGTACACTGATACCAAGTCACAAAGACATACACTGATACCCAGTAACACAGGCACACAATGACACCAAGTAACAAAGACATTTACACCAAGTAACAAAGACACACACTTACACCAAGTAACACAGACACACACTGACACCCAGTAACACAGACACACACTTGCACCAAGTGACACAGACATACACTGACACCAAGTCACAAAGTCATACACTGGTACCCAGTCACAAAGACGTACACTGATACCAAGTCACAAAGACATACACTGATACCCAGTAACACAGGCACACACTGACACCAAGTAACAAAGACATTTACTGACACCAAGTAACAAAGACACACACTTACACCAAGTAACAAAGACAGACAATTACACCAAGTAACAAAGACATACACTTACACCCAGTAACAAAGACATACACTGATACCAAGTCGCAAAGACATACACTGATACCCAGTAACACAGACACACACTGACACCAAGTAACAAAGACATACACTGACACCAAGTAACAAAGACACACACTGATGCCCAGTAACACAGACACACACGTACACCAAGTAACAAAGACATACACTGACACGAAGTCATAAAGACACACACTGACGCCCAGTAACAAAGACATACTCTGATACCAAGTCGCAAAGACATACACTGACACCCAGTAACATAGACACAAACTGACACCAAGTAACAAAGACATACACCGACACCAAGTAACAAAGACAGACAATTACACCAAGTAACAAAGACATACACTTACACCAAGTATTTTGACATACATTGACACCAAGTCACAAAGACATACACTGTTACCCAGTAAAACAGACACACACTTACACCAAGTAACAAAGGCATACACTGATACCAAGTAACACAGACACACACTTACACCAAGTAACACAGACATACACTGACACCAAGTCACATTGACAGACAGTGACACACAGAAACAAAGACAAACACTGACACGAATTAACGAAGACAGACACTGACACACAGTCACAAAGACAGACACTGACACCATGTCACAAAGACAAACACTGACACCAAATAACAAAGACATACACTTACACCAAGTAACACAGACATACAATGACACCAAGTAACAAAGACATACAATTACACCAAGTAACAAAGACACACACATGCACTAAGTAACACAAACACACACTGACACCAAGTAACAAAGACATACACTGTTACCCAGTAACACAGACATACACTTACACCAAGTAACAAAGACATACACTGATACCAAGTAACACAGACACACACTTACACCAAGTAACACAGACATACACTGACACCAAGTAACAAAGACATGCACTGATACCCAGTAACACAGACACACACTGGGCGGCACATTGGCACAGTGGCTAGCAGCCTCACAGATGCAGGGACCCGGGATCGATTCTGGGTACCGCCTGTGCGGAGTTTGCAAGTTCTCCCTGTGTCTGTGTGGGATTTCTCCGGGTTTTCCGGTTTCCTCCCACATGCCAAAGACTTGCAGGTTGATAGGTTAATTGGCCATTATAAATTGCCCCTAGTATTGGTAGGTGGTAGCGAAATATATAGGGACAGGTGGGGATGTGATAGGAATACGGGATTAGTGTAGGATTAGTATAAATGGGTGGTTGGTGGTCGGCACAGACTCGGTGGGCCGAAGGGCCTGTTAAAGTGCTGTTTCTCTGAACTAAACTACATACTGACACCCAGTGTCACAGATACACACTGACACACAGTAACACAAACGAACACACACTGACACCCATTAACATAGAGAAACACTGATAAACAGTAACAAAGACATACACTGACACCAAGTAACACAGACACACACTGACACCCAGTAACAAAGACATACACTGACACCAAGTCACAAAGACGTACACTGATACCAAGTCACAAAGACATACACTGATACCCAGTAACACAGACAGACACTGACACCAAGTAACACAGACACACACTTACATCAAGTAACAAAGACATACAATGACACCAAGTCACGAAGACATACACTTACACCAAGTATTTTGACATACACTGACACCAAGTAACAAAGACATACACTGATACCCAGTAACAGAGACACACACTTACACCAAGTAACAAAGACATCCACTGAAAGCTAGTCAAAAAGACACACACTGACACCCAGTAACAAAGACAGACACTAACACCAAGTCACAAAGACGTACACTGATACCCAGTAACACAGACACACACTTTCACCAAGAAACACAGACATACACTGACACCCAGTAACACAGTCACACACTTACACCAAGTAACAAAGACATACACTGAGACCCAGTAACAAAGACATACACTGACACCCAGTAACAAAGACACACACTTACACCAAGTAGCACAGACACACACTGACACCCAGTAACACAGACACACACTTACACCAAGTAACACAGACATACACTGACACCAAGTCACAAAGTCATACACTGGTACCCAGTCACAAAGACGTACACTGATACCAAGTCACAAAGACATGCACTGATACCCAGTAACACAGGCACACACTGACACCAAGTAACAAAGACATTTACTGACACTAAGTAACAAAGACACACACTTACACCAAGTAACAAAGACAGACAATTACACCAAGTAACAAAGACATACACTTACACCCAGTAACAAAGACATACACTGATACCAAGTCGCAAAGACATACACTGACACCAAGTAACAAAGACAGACTATTACACCAAGTAACAAAGACATACACTGATACCCAGTAACACAGGCACACACTTGCACCAAGTAACACAGACATACACTGAAAGCTAGTCACAAAGACACACACTGACACCCAGTAACAAAGACATACACTGACTCCAAGTCACAAAGACATACACTGATACCCAGTCACACAGACACACACTTTCACCAAGTAACACAGACATACACTGACACCCAGTAACACAGTCACACACATACACCAATTAACAAAGACATACAATGAGACCCAGTAACAAAGACATACACTGACACCCAGTAACACAGACACACACCGACATCAAGTAACAAAGACACACACTTACACCAAGTAACACAGACACACACTGACACCCAGTAACACAGACACACACTTACACCAAGTAACACTGACATACACTGACACCAAGTCACAAAGTCATACACTGGTACCCAGTCACAAAGACGTACACTTATACAAAGTAACAAAGACATACACTGACACCAAGTAACAAAGACAGACTATTACACCAAGTAACAAAGACATACACTGATACCCAGTAACACAGGCACACACTTGCACCAAGTGACAAAGACATACACTGAAAGCTAGTCACAAAGACACACACTGACACCCAGTAACAAAGCCATACACTGACTCCAAGTCACAAAGACATACACTGATACCCAGTAACACAGACACACACTTACACCAAGTAACTAAGACATACACTGACACCAAGTAACAAAGACAGACAATTACACCAAGTAACAAAGACATACACTTACACCAAGTATTTTGACATACATTGACACCAAGTCACAAAGACATACACTGTTACCCAGTAACACAGACACACACTTACACCAAGTAACAAAGGCATACACTGATACCAAGTAACACAGACACACACTTACACCAAGTAACACAGACATACACTGACACCAAGTCACATTGACAGACACTGACACACAGTAACAAAGACAAACACTGACACCAAGTAACGAAGACATACACTGACACACAGTCACAAAGACAGACACTGACACCATGTCACAAAGACAAACACTGACACCAAATAACAAAGACATACACTTACACCAAGTAACACAGACATACAATGACACCAAGTAACAAAGACATACAATTACACCAAGTAACAAAGACACACACATGCACTAAGTAACACAAACACACACTGACACCAAGTAACAAAGACATACACTGTTACCCAGTAACACAGACATACAATTACACCAAGTAACAAAGACATACACTGATACCAAGTAACACAGACACACACTTACACCAAGTAACACAGACATACACTGACACCAAGTAACAAAGACATGCACTGATACCCAGTAACACAGACACACACTGGGCGGCACATTGGCACAGTGGCTAGCAGCCTCACAGATGCAGGGACCCGGGCTCGATTCTGGGTACCGCCTGTGCGGAGTTTGCAAGTTCTCCCCGTGTCTGTGTGGGATTTCTCCGGGTTTTCCGGTTTCCTCCCACATGCCAAAGACTTGCAGGTTGATAGGTTAATTGGCCATTATAAATTGCCCCTAGTATTGGTAGGTGGTAGCGAAATATATAGGGACAGGTGGGGATGTGATAGGAATACGGGATTAGTGCAGGATTAGTATAAATGGGTGGTTGGTGGTCGGCACAGACTCGGTGGGCCGAAGGGCCTGTTAAAGTGCTGTTTCTCTGAACTAAACTACATACTGACACCCAGTGTCACAGATACACACTGACACACAGTAACACAAACGAACACACACTGACACCCATTAACACAGAGAAACACTGATAAACAGTAACAAAGACATACACTGACACCAAGTAACACAGACACACACTGACACCCAGTAACAAAGACATACACTGACACCAAGTCACAAAGACGTACACTGATACCAAGTCACAAAGACATACACTGATACCCAGTAACACAGACAGACACTGACACCAAGTAACAAAGACACACACTTACACCAAGTAACAAAGACACACACTTACACCAAGTAACACAGACACACACTGACACCCAGTAACACAGACACACACTTACACCAAGTAACACAGACATACACTGACACCAAGTCACAAAGTCATACACTGGTACCCAGTCACAAAGACGTACACTGATACCAAGTCATAAAGACATACACTGATACCCAGTAACACAGGCACACACTGACACCAAGTAACAAAGACATTTACTGACACCAAGTAACAAAGACACACACTTACACCAAGTAACAAAGACAGACAATTACACCAAGTAACAAAGACAGACACTTACACTCAGTAACAAAGACATACACTGATACCAAGTCGCAAAGACATACACTGATACCCAGTAACACAGACACACACTGACACCAAGTAACAAAGACATACACTGACACCACGTAACAAAGACATACACTGATACCCAGTAACAAAGACACACACGTACACCAAGTAACAAAGACATACACTGACACGAGGTCATAAAGACACACACTGACGCCCAGTAACAAAGACAGACAGTGATACCAAGTCGCAAAGACATACACTGACACCCAGTAACACAGACACAAATTGACACCAAGTTACAAAGACATACACTGACACCAAGTAACAAAGACAGACAATTACACCAAGTAACAAAGACATACACTTACACAAAGTATTTTGACATACATTGACACCAAGTCACAAAGACATACACTGATACCCAGGAACACAGACACACACTTACACAAAGTAACAAAGACATACACTGACACCAAGTAACAAAGACAGACTATTACACCAAGTAACAAAGACATACACTGATACCCAGTAACACAGGCACACACTTGCACCAAGTAACACAGACATACACTGAAAGCTAGTCACAAAGACACACACTGACACCTAGTAACAAAGACATACACTGACTCCAAGTCACAAAGACATACACTGATACCCAGTAACACAGACACACACTTTCACCATTAACACAGACATACACTGAGACCCAGTAACACAGTCACACACATACACCAATTAACAAAGACATACAATGAGACCCAGTAACAAAGACATACACTGACACCCAGTAACACAGACACACACCGACATCAAGTAACAAAGACACACACTTACACCAAGTAACACAGACACACACTGACACCCAGTAACACAGACACACACTTACACCAAGTAACACTGACATACACTGACACCAAGTCACAAAGTCATACACTGGTACCCAGTCACAAAGACGTACACTGATACCAAGTCACAAAGACATACACTGATACCCAGTAACACAGGCACACACTGACACCAAGTAACAAAGACAATTACACCAAGTAACAAAGACACACACTTGCACCAAGTAACACAGACACACACTGACACCCAGTAACACAGACACACACTTACACCAAGTGACACAGACATACACTGACACCAAGTCACAAAGTCATACACTGGTACCCAGTCACAAAGACGTACACTGATACCAAGTCACAAAGACATACACTGATACCCAGTAACACAGGCACACACTGACAACAAGTAACAAAGACATTTACTGACACCAAGTAACAAAGACACACACTTACACCAAGTAATAAAGACAGACAATTACACCAAGTAACAAAGACATACACTTACACCCAGTAACAAAGACATACACTGATACCAAGTCGCAAAGACATACACTGATACCCAGTAACACAGACACACACTGACACCAAGTAACAAAGACATACACTGACACCAAGTAACAAAGACATACACTGATACCCAGTAACACAGACACACACGTACACCAAGTAACAAAGACATACACAGACACGAAGTCATAAAGACACACACTGACGCCCAGTAACAAAGACATACACTGATACCAAGTCGCAAAGACATACACTGACACCTAGTAACACAGACACAAACTGACACCAAGTAACAAAGACATACACCGACACCAAGTAACAAAGACAGACAATTACACCAAGTAACAAAGACATACACTTACACCAAGTATTTTGACATACATTGACACCAAGTCACAAAGACATACACTGTTACCCAGTAAAACAGACACACACTTACACCAAGTAACAAAGGCATACACTGATACCAAGTAACACAGACACACACTTACACCAAGTAACACAGACATACACTGACACCAAGTCACATTGACAGACAGTGACACACAGAAACAAAGACAAACACTGACACGAATTAACGAAGACAGACACTGACACACAGTCACAAAGACAGACACTGACACCATGTCACAAAGACAAACACTGACACCAAATAACAAAGACATACACTTACACCAAGTAACACAGACATACAATGACACCAAGTAACAAAGACATACAATTACACCAAGTAACAAAGACACACACATGCACTAAGTAACACAAACACACACTGACACCAAGTAACAAAGACATACACTGTTACCCAGTAACACAGACATACACTTACACCAAGTAACAAAGACATACACTGATACCAAGTAACACAGACACACACTTACACCAAGTAACACAGACATACACTGACACCAAGTAACAAAGACATGCACTGATACCCAGTAACACAGACACACACTGGGCGGCACATTGGCACAGTGGCTAGCAGCCTCACAGATGCAGGGACCCGGGATCGATTCTGGGTACCGCCTGTGCGGAGTTTGCAAGTTCTCCCTGTGTCTGTGTGGGATTTCTCCGGGTTTTCCGGTTTCCTCCCACATGCCAAAGACTTGCAGGTTGATAGGTTAATTGGCCATTATAAATTGCCCCTAGTATTGGTAGGTGGTAGCGAAATATATAGGGACAGGTGGGGATGTGATAGGAATACGGGATTAGTGTAGGATTAGTATAAATGGGTGGTTGGTGGTCGGCACAGACTCGGTGGGCCGAAGGGCCTGTTAAAGTGCTGTTTCTCTGAACTAAACTACATACTGACACCCAGTGTCACAGATACACACTGACACACAGTAACACAAACGAACACACACTGACACCCATTAACATAGAGAAACACTGATAAACAGTAACAAAGACATACACTGACACCAAGTAACACAGACACACACTGACACCCAGTAACAAAGACATACACTGACACCAAGTCACAAAGACGTACACTGATACCAAGTCACAAAGACATACACTGATACCCAGTAACACAGACAGACACTGACACCAAGTAACACAGACACACACTTACATCAAGTAACAAAGACATACAATGACACCAAGTCACGAAGACATACACTTACACCAAGTATTTTGACATACACTGACACCAAGTAACAAAGACATACACTGATACCCAGTAACAGAGACACACACTTACACCAAGTAACAAAGACATCCACTGAAAGCTAGTCAAAAAGACACACACTGACACCCAGTAACAAAGACAGACACTAACACCAAGTCACAAAGACGTACACTGATACCCAGTAACACAGACACACACTTTCACCAAGAAACACAGACATACACTGACACCCAGTAACACAGTCACACACTTACACCAAGTAACAAAGACATACACTGAGACCCAGTAACAAAGACATACACTGACACCCAGTAACAAAGACACACACTTACACCAAGTAGCACAGACACACACTGACACCCAGTAACACAGACACACACTTACACCAAGTAACACAGACATACACTGACACCAAGTCACAAAGTCATACACTGGTACCCAGTCACAAAGACGTACACTGATACCAAGTCACAAAGACATGCACTGATACCCAGTAACACAGGCACACACTGACACCAAGTAACAAAGACATTTACTGACACTAAGTAACAAAGACACACACTTACACCAAGTAACAAAGACAGACAATTACACCAAGTAACAAAGACATACACTTACACCCAGTAACAAAGACATACACTGATACCAAGTCGCAAAGACATACACTGACACCAAGTAACAAAGACAGACTATTACACCAAGTAACAAAGACATACACTGATACCCAGTAACACAGGCACACACTTGCACCAAGTAACACAGACATACACTGAAAGCTAGTCACAAAGACACACACTGACACCCAGTAACAAAGACATACACTGACTCCAAGTCACAAAGACATACACTGATACCCAGTCACACAGACACACACTTTCACCAAGTAACACAGACATACACTGACACCCAGTAACACAGTCACACACATACACCAATTAACAAAGACATACAATGAGACCCAGTAACAAAGACATACACTGACACCCAGTAACACAGACACACACCGACATCAAGTAACAAAGACACACACTTACACCAAGTAACACAGACACACACTGACACCCAGTAACACAGACACACACTTACACCAAGTAACACTGACATACACTGACACCAAGTCACAAAGTCATACACTGGTACCCAGTCACAAAGACGTACACTGATACCAAGTCACAAAGACATACACTGATACCCAGTAACACAGGCACACACTGACACCAAGTAACAAAGACAATTACACCAAGTAACAAAGACACACACTTACACCAAGTAACACAGACACACACTGACACCCAGTAACACAGACACACAATTGCACCAAGTGACACAGACATACACTGACACCAAGTCACAAAGTCATACACTGGTACCCATTCACAAAGACGTACACTGATACCACGTCACAAAGACATACACTGATACCCAGTAACACAGGCACACACTGACACCAAGTAACAAAGACAGACAATTACACCAAGTAACAAAGACATACACTTACACCCAGTAACAAAGACATACACTGATTCCAAGTCGCAAAGACATACACTGATACCCAGTAACACAGACACACACTGACACCAAGTAACAAAGACATACACTGACACCAAGTAACAAAGACACACACTGACACCAAGTAACAAAGACAATTACACCAAGTAACAAAGACACACTTTTACACCAAGTAACACAGACACACACTGACACCCAGTAACACAGACACACACTGACACCAAGTAACAAAGACATACAATTACACCAAGTAACAAAGACACACACATGCACTAAGTAACATAAACACACACTGACACCAAGTAACAAAGACATACACTGTTACCCAGTAACACAGACATACACTTACACCAAGTAACAAAGACATACACTGATACCAAGTAACACAGACACACACTTACACCAAGTAACACAGACATACACTGACACCAAGTAACAAAGACATGCACTGATACCCAGTAACACAGACACACACTGGGCGGCACATTGGCACAGTGGCTAGCAGCCTCACAGATGCAGGGACCCGGGCTCGATTCTGGGTACCGCCTGTGCGGAGTTTGCAAGTTCTCCCTGTGTCTGTGTGGGATTTCTCCGGGTTTTCCGGTTTCCTCCCACATGCCAAAGACTTGCAGGTTGATAGGTTAATTGGCCATTATAAATTGCCCCTAGTATTGGTAGGTGGTAGCGAAATATATAGGGACAGGTGGGGATGTGATAGGAATACGGGATTAGTGTAGGATTAGTATAAATGGGTGGTTGGTGGTCGGCACAGACTCGGTGGGCCAAAGGGCCTGTTAAAGTGCTGTTTCTCTGAACTAAACTACATACTGACACCCAGTGTCACAGATACACACTGACACACAGTAACACAAACGAACACACACTGACACCCATTAACACAGAGAAACACTGATAAACAGTAACAAAGACAGACACTGACACCAAGTAACAAAGACACACACTTACACCAAGTAACAGAGACACACACTGACACCCAGTAACACAGACACACACTTACACCAAGTAACACAGACATACACTGACACCAAGTCACAAAGTCATACACTGGTACCCAGTCACAAAGACGTACACTGATACCAAGTCACAAAGACATACACTGATACCCAGTAACACAGACAGACACTGACACCAAGTAACAAAGACACACACTTACACCAAGTAACAAAGACACACACTTACACCAAGTAACAGAGACACACACTGACACCCAGTAACACAGACACACACTTACACCAAGTAACACAGACATACACTGACACCAAGTCACAAAGTCATACACTGGTACCCAGTCACAAAGACGTACACTGATACCAAGTCACAAAGACATACACTGATACCCAGTAACACAGGGACACACTGACACCAAGTAACAAAGACATTTACTGACACCAAGTAACAAAGACACACACTTACACCAAGTAACAAAGACAGACAATTACACCAAGTAACAAAGACATACACTTACACTCAGTAACAAAGACATACACTGATACCAAGTCGCAAAGACATACACTGATACCCAGTAACACAGACACACACTGACACCAAGTAACAAAGACATACACTGACAAAACGTAACAAAGACATACACTGATACCCAGTAACAAAGACACACACGTACACCAAGTAACAAAGACATACACTGACATGAGGTCATAAAGACACACACTGACGCCCAGTAACAAAGGCATACAGTGATACCAAGTCGCAAAGACATACACTGACACCCAGTAACACAGACACAAACTGACAGAAAGTCGCAAAGACATACACTGACACCAAGTAACAAAGACAGACAATTACACCAAGTAACAAAGACATACACTTACACAAAGTATTTTGACATACATTGACACCAATTCACAAAGACATACACTGATACCCAGGAACACAGACACACACTTACACAAAGTAACAAAGACATACACTGACACCAAGTAACAAAGACAGTCCATTACACCAAGTAACAAAGACATACACTGATACCCAGTAACACAGGCACACACTTGCACCAAGTAACACAGACATACACTGAAAGCTAGTCACAAAGACACACACTGACACCCAGTAACAAAGACATACACTGACTCCAAGTCACAAAGACATACACTGATACCCAGTAACACAGACACACACTTTCACCAAGTAACACAGACATACACTGACACCCAGTAACACAGTCACACACATACACCAATTAACAAAGACATACAATGAGACCCAGTAACAAAGACATACACTGACACCCAGTAACACAGACACACACCGACATCAAGTAACAAAGACACACACTTACACCAAGTAACACAGACACACACTGACACCAAGTCACAAAGACATTTACTGACACCAAGTAACAAAGACACACACTTGCACCAAGTAACACAGACACACACTGACACCCAGTAACACAGACACACACTTACACCAAGTGACACAGACATACACTGACACCAAGTCACAAAGTCATACACTGGTACCCAGTCACAAAGACGTACACTGATACCAAGTCACAAAGACATACACTGATACCCAGTAACACAGGCACACACTGACACCAAGTCACAAAGACATTTACTGACACCAAGTAACAAAGACAGACAATTACACCAAGTAACAAAGACATACACTTACACTCAGTAACAAAGACATACACTGATACCAAGTCGCAAAGACATACACTGATACCCAGTAACACAGACACACACTGACACCAAGTAACAAAGACATACACTGACACCACGGAACAAAGACATACACTGATACCCAGTAACAAAGACACACACGTACACCAAGTAACAAAGACATACACTGACACGAGGTCATAAAGACACACACTGACGCCCAGTAACAAAGACATACAGTGATACCAAGTCGCAAAGACATACACTGACAACCAGTAACACAGACACAAACTGACAACAAGTAACAAAGACATACACTGACACCAAGTAACAAAGACAGACAATTACACCAAGTAACAAAGACATACACTTACACAAAGTATTTTGACATACATTGACACCAAGTCACAAAGACATACACTGATACCCAGGAACACAGGCACACACTTACACAAAGTAACAAAGACATACACTGACACCAAGTAACAAAGACAGACTATTACACCAAGTAACAAAGACATACACTGATACCCAGTAACACAGGCACACACTTGCACCAAGTAACACAGACATACACTGAAAGCTAGTCACAAAGACACACACTGACACAGAGTAACAAAGACATACACTGACTCCAAGTCACAAAGACATACACTGATACCCAGTAACACAGACACACACTTTCACCAAGTAACACACACATACACTGACACCCAGTAACACAGTCACACACATACACCAATTAACAAAGACATACAATGAGACCCAGTAACAAAGACATACACTGACACCCAGTAACACAGACACACACCGACATCAAGTAACAAAGACACACACTTACACCAAGTAACACAGACACACACTGACACCCAGTAACACAGACACACACTTACACCAAGTAACACTGACATACACTGACACCAAGTCACAAAGTCATACACTGGTACCCAGTCACAAAGACGTACACTGATACCAAGTCACAAAGACATACACTGATACCCAGTAACACAGGCACACACTGACACCAAGTAACAAAGACAATTACACCAAGTAACAAAGACACACACTTGCACCAAGTAACACAGACACACACTGACACCCAGTAACACAGACACACACTTACACCAAGTGACACAGACATACACTGACACCAAGTCACAAAGTCATACACTGGTACCCAGTCACAAAGACGTACACTGATACCAAGTCACAAAGACATACACTGATACCCAGTAACACAGGCACACACTGACACCAAGTCACAAAGACATTTACTGACACCAAGTAACAAAGACATACACTTACACTCAGTAACAAAGACATACACTGATACCAAGTCGCAAAGACATACACTGATACCCAGTAACACAGACACACACTGACACCAAGTAACAAAGACATACACTGACACCACGGAACAAAGACATACACTGATACCCAGTAACAAAGACACACACGTACACCAAGTAACAAAGACATACACTGACACGAGGTCATAAAGACACACACTGACGCCCAGTAACAAAGACATACAGTGATACCAAGTCGCAAAGACATACACTGACAACCAGTAACACAGACACAAAGTGACACCAAGTAACAAAGACATACACTGACACCAAGTAACAAAGACAGACAATTACAGCAAGTAACAAAGACATACACTTACACAAAGTATTTTGACATACATTGACACCAAGTCACAAAGACATACACTGATACCCAGGAACACAGACACACACTTACACAAAGTAACAAAGACATACACTGACACCAAGTAACAAAGACAGACTATTACACCAGGTAACAAAGACATACACTGATACCCAGTAACACAGGCACACACTTGCACCAAGTAACACAGACATACACTGAAAGCTAGTCACAAAGACACACACAGACACCCAGTAACAAAGACATACACTGACTCCAAGTCACAAAGACATACACTGATACCCAGTAACACAGACACACACTTTCACCAAGTAACACACACATACACTGACACCCAGTAACACAGTCACACACATACACCAATTAACAAAGACATACAATGAGACCCAGTAACAAAGACATACACTGACACCCAGTAACACAGACACACACCGACATCAAGTAACAAAGACACACACTTACACCAAGTAACACAGACACACACTGACACCCAGTAACACAGACATACACTTACACCAAGTAACACTGACATACACTGACACCAATTCACAAAGTCATACACTGGTACCCAGTCACAAAGACGTACACTGATACCAAGTCACAAAGACATACACTGATACCCAGTAACACAGGCACACACTGACACCAAGTAACAAAGACAATTACACCAAGTAACAAAGACACACACTTGCACCAAGTAACACAGACACACACTGACACCCAGTAACACAGACACACACTTACACCAAGTGACACAGACATACACTGACACCAAGTCACAAAGTCATACACTGGTACCCAGTCACAAAGACGTACACTGATACCAAGTCACAAAGACATACACTGATACCCAATAACACAGGCACACACTGACACCAAGTAACAAAGACATTTACTGACACCAAGTAACAAAGACACACACTTGCACCAAGTAACACAGACACACACTGACACCCAGTAACACAGACACACACTTACACCAAGTAACACAGACATACACTGACACCAAGTCACAAAGTCATACACTGGTACCCAGTCTCAAAGACGTACACTGATACCAAGTCACAAAGACATACACTGATACCCAGTAACACAGGCACACACTGACACCAAGTCACAAAGACATTTACTGACACCAAGTAACAAAGACAGACACTTACACCAAGTAACAAAGACAGACAATTACACCAAGTAACAAAGACATACACTTACACTCAGTGACAAAGACATACACTGATACCAAGTCGCAAAGACATACACTGATACCCAGTAACACAGACACACACTGACACCAAGTAACAAAGACATACACTGACACCACGGAACAAAGACATACACTGATACCCAGTAACAAAGACACACACGTACACCAAGTAACAAAGACATACACTGACACGAGGTCATAAAGACACACACTGACGCCCAGTAACAAAGACATACAGTGTTACCAAGTCGCAAAGACATACACTGACAACCAGTAACACAGACACAAACTGACAACAAGTAACAAAGACATACACTGACACCAAGTAACAAAGACAGACAATTACACCAAGTAACAAAGACATACACTTACACAAAGTATTTTGACATACATTGACACCAAGTCACAAAGACATACACTGATACCCAGGAACACAGACACACACTTACACAAAGTAACAAAGACATACACTGACACCAAGTAACAAAGACAGACTATTACACCAAGTAACAAAGACATACACTGATACCCAGTAACACAGGCACACACTTGCACCAAGTAACACAGACATACACTGAAAGCTAGTCACAAAGACACACACTGACACCCAGTAACAAAGACATACACTGACTCCAAGTCACAAAGACATACACTGATACCCAGTAACACAGACACACACTTTCACCAAGTAACACACACATACACTGACACCCAGTAACACAGTCACACACATACACCAATTAACAAAGACATACAATGAGACCCAGTAACAAAGACATACACTGACACCCAGTAACACAGACACACACCGACATCAAGTAACAAAGACACACACTGACACCCAGTAACACAGACATACACTTACACCAAGTAACACTGACATACACTGACACCAAGTCACAAAGTCATACACTGGTACCCAGTCACAAAGACGTACACTGATACCAAGTCACAAAGACATACACTGATACCCAGTAACACAGGCACACACTGACACCAAGTAACAAAGACAATTACACCAAGTAACAAAGACACACACTTGCACCAAGTAACACAGACACACACTGACACCCAGTAACACAGACACACACTTACACCAAGTGACACAGACATACACTGACACCAAGTCACAAAGTCATACACTGGTACCCAGTCACAAAGACGTACACTGATACCAAGTCACAAAGACATACACTGATACCCAGTAACACAGGCACACACTGACACCAAGTAACAAAGACATTTACTGACACCAAGTAACAAAGACACACACTTACACCAAGTAACAAAGACAGACAATTACACCAAGTAACAAAGACATACACTTACACCCAGTAACAAAGACATGCACTGATACCAAGTCGCAAAGACATACACTGATACCCAGTAACACAGACACACACTGACACCAAGTAACAAAGACATACACTGACACCAAGTAACAAAGACATACACTGATACCCAGTAACACAGACGCACACGTACACCAAGTAACAAAGACATACACTGACACGAAGTCATAAAGACACACACTGACGCCCAGTAACAAAGACATACACTGATACCAAGTCGCAAAGACATACACTGACACCTTGTAACACAGACACAAACTGACACCAAGTAACAAAGACATACACTGACACCAAGTAACAAAGACAGACAATTACACCAAGTAACAAAGACATACACTTACACCAAGTATTTTGACATACATTGACACCAAGTCACAAAGACATGCACTGATACCAAGTAACACAGACACACACTTATACAAAGTAACAAAGACATACACTGACACCAAGTAACAAAGACAGACTATTACACCAAGTAACAAAGACATACACTGATACCCAGTAACACAGGCACACACTTGCACCAAGTGACAAAGACATACACTGAAAGCTAGTCACAAAGACACACACTGACACCCAGTAACAAAGCCATACACTGACTCCAAGTCACAAAGACATACACTGATACCCAGTAACACAGACACACACTTACACCAAGTAACTAAGACATACACTGACACCAAGTAACAAAGACAGACAATTACACCAAGTAACAAAGACATACACTTACACCAAGTATTTTGACATACATTGACACCAAGTCACAAAGACATACACTGTTACCCAGTAACACAGACACACACTTACACCAAGTAACAAAGGCATACACTGATACCAAGTAACACAGACACACACTTACACCAAGTAACACAGACATACACTGACACCAAGTCACATTGACAGACACTGACACACAGTAACAAAGACAAACACTGACACCAAGTAACGAAGACATACACTGACACACAGTCACAAAGACAGACACTGACACCATGTCACAAAGACAAACACTGACACCAAATAACAAAGACATACACTTACACCAAGTAACACAGACATACAATGACACCAAGTAACAAAGACATACAATTACACCAAGTAACAAAGACACACACATGCACTAAGTAACACAAACACACACTGACACCAAGTAACAAAGACATACACTGTTACCCAGTAACACAGACATACAATTACACCAAGTAACAAAGACATACACTGATACCAAGTAACACAGACACACACTTACACCAAGTAACACAGACATACACTGACACCAAGTAACAAAGACATGCACTGATACCCAGTAACACAGACACACACTGGGCGGCACATTGGCACAGTGGCTAGCAGCCTCACAGATGCAGGGACCCGGGCTCGATTCTGGGTACCGCCTGTGCGGAGTTTGCAAGTTCTCCCCGTGTCTGTGTGGGATTTCTCCGGGTTTTCCGGTTTCCTCCCACATGCCAAAGACTTGCAGGTTGATAGGTTAATTGGCCATTATAAATTGCCCCTAGTATTGGTAGGTGGTAGCGAAATATATAGGGACAGGTGGGGATGTGATAGGAATACGGGATTAGTGCAGGATTAGTATAAATGGGTGGTTGGTGGTCGGCACAGACTCGGTGGGCCGAAGGGCCTGTTAAAGTGCTGTTTCTCTGAACTAAACTACATACTGACACCCAGTGTCACAGATACACACTGACACACAGTAACACAAACGAACACACACTGACACCCATTAACACAGAGAAACACTGATAAACAGTAACAAAGACATACACTGACACCAAGTAACACAGACACACACTGACACCCAGTAACAAAGACATACACTGACACCAAGTCACAAAGACGTACACTGATACCAAGTCACAAAGACATACACTGATACCCAGTAACACAGACAGACACTGACACCAAGTAACAAAGACACACACTTACACCAAGTAACAAAGACACACACTTACACCAAGTAACACAGACACACACTGACACCCAGTAACACAGACACACACTTACACCAAGTAACACAGACATACACTGACACCAAGTCACAAAGTCATACACTGGTACCCAGTCACAAAGACGTACACTGATACCAAGTCATAAAGACATACACTGATACCCAGTAACACAGGCACACACTGACACCAAGTAACAAAGACATTTACTGACACCAAGTAACAAAGACACACACTTACACCAAGTAACAAAGACAGACAATTACACCAAGTAACAAAGACAGACACTTACACTCAGTAACAAAGACATACACTGATACCAAGTCGCAAAGACATACACTGATACCCAGTAACACAGACACACACTGACACCAAGTAACAAAGACATACACTGACACCACGTAACAAAGACATACACTGATACCCAGTAACAAAGACACACACGTACACCAAGTAACAAAGACATACACTGACACGAGGTCATAAAGACACACACTGACGCCCAGTAACAAAGACAGACAGTGATACCAAGTCGCAAAGACATACACTGACACCCAGTAACACAGACACAAATTGACACCAAGTTACAAAGACATACACTGACACCAAGTAACAAAGACAGACAATTACACCAAGTAACAAAGACATACACTTACACAAAGTATTTTGACATACATTGACACCAAGTCACAAAGACATACACTGATACCCAGGAACACAGACACACACTTACACAAAGTAACAAAGACATACACTGACACCAAGTAACAAAGACAGACTATTACACCAAGTAACAAAGACATACACTGATACCCAGTAACACAGGCACACACTTGCACCAAGTAACACAGACATACACTGAAAGCTAGTCACAAAGACATACACTGACACCTAGTAACAAAGACATACACTGACTCCAAGTCACAAAGACATACACTGATACCCAGTAACACAGACACACACTTTCACCATTAACACAGACATACACTGAGACCCAGTAACACAGTCACACACATACACCAATTAACAAAGACATACAATGAGACCCAGTAACAAAGACATACACTGACACCCAGTAACACAGACACACACCGACATCAAGTAACAAAGACACACACTTACACCAAGTAACACAGACACACACTGACACCCAGTAACACAGACACACACTTACACCAAGTAACACTGACATACACTGACACCAAGTCACAAAGTCATACACTGGTACCCAGTCACAAAGACGTACACTGATACCAAGTCACAAAGACATACACTGATACCCAGTAACACAGGCACACACTGACACCAAGTAACAAAGACAATTACACCAAGTAACAAAGACACACACTTGCACCAAGTAACACAGACACACACTGACACCCAGTAACACAGACACACACTTACACCAAGTGACACAGACATACACTGACACCAAGTCACAAAGTCATACACTGGTACCCAGTCACAAAGACGTACACTGATACCAAGTCACAAAGACATACACTGATACCCAGTAACACAGGCACACACTGACAACAAGTAACAAAGACATTTACTGACACCAAGTAACAAAGACACACACTTACACCAAGTAATAAAGACAGACAATTACACCAAGTAACAAAGACATACACTTACACCCAGTAACAAAGACATACACTGATACCAAGTCGCAAAGACATACACTGATACCCAGTAACACAGACACACACTGACACCAAGTAACAAAGACATACACTGACACCAAGTAACAAAGACATACACTGATACCCAGTAACACAGACACACACGTACACCAAGTAACAAAGACATACACAGACACGAAGTCATAAAGACACACACTGACGCCCAGTAACAAAGACATACACTGATACCAAGTCGCAAAGACATACACTGACACCTAGTAACACAGACACAAACGGACACCAAGTAACAAAGACATACACTGACACCAAGTAACAAAGACAGACAATTACACCAAGTAACAAAGACATACACTTACACCAAGTATTTTGACATACATTGACACCAAGTCACAAAGACATGCACTGATACCCAGTAACACAGACACACACTTATACAAAGTAACAAAGACATACACTGACACCAAGTAACAAAGACAGACTATTACACCAAGTAACAAAGACATACACTGATACCCAGTAACACAGGCAAACACTTGCACCAAGTAACAAAGACATACACTGAAAGCTAGTCACAAAGACACACACTGACACCCAGTAACAAAGCCATACACTGACTCCAAGTCACAAAGACATACACTGATACCCAGTAACACAGACACACACTTTCACCAAGTAACACAGACATACACGGACACCCAGTAACACAGTCATACACTTACACCAAGTAACAAAGACATACACTGAGACCCAGTAACAAAGACATACACTGACACCCAATAACACAGACACACACGGACATCAAGTAACAAAGACACACACTTACACCAAGTAACACAGACACACACTGACACCCAGTAACACAGACACACACTTACACCAAGTAACACTGACATACACTGACACCATGTCACAAAGTCATACACTGGTACCCAGTCACAAAGACGTAAACTGATACCAAGTCACAAAGACATACACTGATACCCAGTAACACAGGCACACACTGACACCAAGTAACAAAGACAGACAATTACACCAAGTAACAAAGACATACACTTACACCCAGTAACAAAGACATACACTGATACCAAGTCGCAAAGACTTACACTGATACCCAGTAACACAGACACACACTGACACCAAGTAACAAAGACATACACTGACACCAAGTAACAAAGACATACACTGATACCCAGTAACACAGACACACACGTACACCAAGTAACAAAGACATACACTGACACGAAGTCATAAAGACACACACTGACGCCCAGTAACAAAGACATACACTGATACCAAGTAACAAAGACATACACTGACACGAAGTCATAAAGACACACACTGACGCCCAGTAACAAAGACATACACTGATCCCAAGTAACAAAGACATACACTGACACCAAGTAACAAAGACAGACAATTACACCAAGTAACAAAGACACACACTTACACCAAGTATTTTGACATACATTGACACCAAGTAACAAAGACATACACTGATACCCAGTTATACAGACACACACTTACATAAAGTAACAAAGACATACACTGACACCAAGTAACAAAGACAGACTATTACACCAAGTAACAAAGACACACACTGACACCCTTTAACAAAGACTTACACTGACACCAAGTCACAAAGACATACACTGATACCCAGTAACACAGACACACACTTTCACCAAGTAACACAGACATACACTGACACCCAGTAACACAGTTACACACTTACACCAAGTAACAAAGACATACACTTAGACCCAGTAACAAAGACATACACTGACACCCAGTAACACAGACACACACGGACACCAAGTAACAAAGACACACACTTACACCAAGTAACACAGACACACACTGACACCCAGTAACACAGACACACACTTACACCAAGTGACACAGACATACACTGACACCAAGTCACAAAGTCATACACTGGTACCCAGTCACAAAGACGTACACTGATACCAAGTCACAAAGACATACACTGATACCCAGTAACACAGGCATACACTGACACCAAGTAACAAAGACTTTTACTGACACCAAGTAACAAAGACACACACTTACACCAAGTAACAAAGACAGAAAATTACACCAAGTAACAAAGACATACACTTACACCCAGTAACAAAGACATACACTGATGCCAAGTAGCAAAGACATACACTGAAAGCTAGTCAAAAAGACACACACTGACACCCAGTAACAAAGACATACACTAACACCAAGTCACAAAGACATACACTGATACCCAGTAACACAGACACATACTTTCACCAAGAAACACAGACATACACTGACACCCAGTAACACAGTCACACACTTACACCAAGTAACACAGACATACACTGACACCCAGTAACAAAGACATACACTGACACCCAGTAACACAGACACACACGGACACCAAGTAACAAAGACACACACTTACACTAAGTAACAAAGACACACACTGACACCCAGTTACACAGACACACACTTACACCAAGTAACACAGACATACAATGACCCCAAGTAACAAAGTCATACACTGATACCCAGTCACAAAGACGTACACTGATACCAAATCACAAAGACATACACTGATACCCAGTAACACAGGCACACACTGACACCAAGTAACAAAGACTTTTACTGACACCAAGTAACAAAGACACACACTTACACCAAGTAACAAAGACAGACAATTACACCAAGTAACAAAGACATACACTTTCACCCAGTAACAAAGACATACACTGATGCCAAGTAGCAAAGACATACACTGAAAGCTAGTCAAAAAGACACACACTGACACCCAGTAACAAAGACATACACTAACACCAAGTCACAAAGACATACACTGATACCCAGTAACACAGACACACACTTTCACCAAGAAACACAGACATACACTGACACCCAGTAACACAGTCACACACTTACACAAGTAACACAGACATACACTGACACCCAGTAACAAAGACATACACTGACACCCAGTAACACAGACACACACGGACACCAAGTAACAAAGACACACACTTACACCAAGTAACAAAGACACACACTGACACCCAGTAACACAGACACACACTTACACCAAGTAACACAGACGTACACTGATACCAAGTCACAAAGTCATACACTGATACCCAGTAACACAGGCACACACTGACACCAAGTAACAAAGACATTTACTGACACCAAGTAACAAAGACACACACTTACACCAAGTAACAAAGACAGACAATTACACCAAGTAACAAAGGCATATCCAATTACACACAGTAACAAAGACATACACTGACACCAAGTAACAAAGACAGACTATTACACCAAGTAACAAAGACACACACTGACACCAAGTAACAAAGACAGACTATTACACCAAGAAACAAAGACACACACTGACACCCAGTAACAAAGACATACACTGACACCAAGTCACAAAGACATACACTGATACCCAGTAACACAGACTCACACTTTCACCAAGTAACACAGACATACACTGACACCCAGTAACACAGTCACACACTTACACCAAGTAACAAAGACATACACTTAGACCCAGTAACAAAGACATACACTGACACCCAGTAACACAGACACACACGGACACCAAGTAACAAAGACACACACTTACACCAAGTAACACAGACACACACTGACACCCAGTAACACAGACACACACTTACACCAATTAACACAGACATACACTGACACCAAGTCACAAAGTCATACACTGGTAACCAGTCACAAAGACGTACACTGATACCAAGTCACAAAGACATACACTGCTACCCAGTAACACAGGCACACACTGACACCAAGTAACAAAGACTTTTACTTACACCAAGTAACAAAGACACACACTTACACCAAGTAACAAAGACAGACAATTACACCAAGTAACAAAGACATACACTTACACCCAGTAACAAAGACATACACTGATGCCAAGTAGCAAAGACATACACTGAAAGCTAGTCAAAAAGACACACACTGACACCCAGTAACAAAGACATACACTAACACCAAGTCACAAAGACATACACTGATACCCAGTAACACAGACACACACTTTCACCAAGAAACACAGACATACACTGACACCCAGTAACACAGTCACACACTTACACCAAGTAACACAGACATACACTGACACCCAGTAACAAAGACATACACTGACACCCAGTAACACAGACACACACGGACACCAAGTAACAAAGACACACACTTACACTAAGTAACAAAGACACACACTGACACCCAGTTACACAGACACACACTTACACCAAGTAACACAGACATACAATGACCCCAAGTAACAAAGTCATACACTGATACCCAGTCACAAAGACGTACACTGATACCAAATCACAAAGACATACACTGATACCCAGTAACACAGGCACACACTGACACCAAGTAACAAAGACTTTTACTGACACCAAGTAACAAAGACACACACTTACACCAAGTAACAAAGACAGACAATTACACCAAGTAACAAAGACATACACTTTCACCCAGTAACAAAGACATACACTGATGCCAAGTAGCAAAGACATACACTGAAAGCTAGTCAAAAAGACACACACTGACACCCAGTAACAAAGACATACACTAACACCAAGTCACAAAGACATACACTGATACCCAGTAACACAGACACACACTTTCACCAAGAAACACAGACATACACTGACACCCAGTAACACAGTCACACACTTACACAAGTAACACAGACATACACTGACACCCAGTAACAAAGACATACACTGACACCCAGTAACACAGACACACACGGACACCAAGTAACAAAGACACACACTTACACCAAGTAACAAAGACACACACTGACACCCAGTAACACAGACACACACTTACACCAAGTAACACAGACGTACACTGATACCAAGTCACAAAGTCATACACTGATACCCAGTAACACAGGCACACACTGACACCAAGTAACAAAGACATTTACTGACACCAAGTAACAAAGACACACACTTACACCAAGTAACAAAGACAGACAATTACACCAAGTAACAAAGGCATATCCAATTACACACAGTAACAAAGACATACACTGACACCAAGTAACAAAGACAGACTATTACACCAAGTAACAAAGACACACACTGACACCAAGTAACAAAGACAGACTATTACACCAAGAAACAAAGACACACACTGACACCCAGTAACAAAGACATACACTGACACCAAGTCACAAAGACATACACTGATACCCAGTAACACAGACTCACACTTTCACCAAGTAACACAGACATACACTGACACCCAGTAACACAGTCACACACTTACACCAAGTAACAAAGACATACACTTAGACCCAGTAACAAAGACATACACTGACACCCAGTAACACAGACACACACGGACACCAAGTAACAAAGACACACACTTACACCAAGTAACACAGACACACACTGACACCCAGTAACACAGACACACACTTACACCAATTAACACAGACATACACTGACACCAAGTCACAAAGTCATACACTGGTAACCAGTCACAAAGACGTACACTGATACCAAGTCACAAAGACATACACTGCTACCCAGTAACACAGGCACACACTGACACCAAGTAACAAAGACATTTACTGACACCAAGTAACAAAGACACACACTTACACCAAGTAACAAAGACAGACAATTACACCAAGTAACATAGACATACACTTACACCCAGTAACAAACACATACACTGAGACCCAGTAACAAAGACATACACTGACACCCAATAACACAGACACACACTGACACCAAGTAACAAAGACATACACTGACACCAAGTAACAAAGACATACACTGATAACCAGTAACACAGACACAAGCGTACACCAAATAACAAAGACATACACTGACACGAAGTCATAAAGACACACACTGACGCCCAGTAACAAAGACATACACTGATACCAAGTCGCAACGACATACAGTGACACCCAGTAACACAGACACACACTGACACCAAGTTACAAAGACATACACTGACACCAAGTAACAAAGACATACACTTACACCAAGTATTTTGACATACATTGACACCAAGTAACAAAGACATACACTGATACCCAGTAACACAGACACACACTTACACAAAGTAACAAAGACATACACTGATACCCAGTAACACAGACACACACGGACACCAAGTAACAAAGACATACACTGACACGAAGTCATAAAGACACACACTGACGCCCAGTAACAAAGACATACGCTGATACAAAGTCGCAAAGACATACACTGACACCCAGTAACACAGACACAAACTGACACCAAGCAACAAAGACACACACTGACACCAAGTAACAAAGACAGACAATTACACCAAGTAACAAAGACATGCACTTACACCAAGTATTTTGATATACATTGACACCAAGTACCAAAGACATACACTGATACCCAGTAACACAGACACACACTTACACCAAGTAACAAAGACATACACTGATACCCAGTAACACAGACACACACTTACACCAAGTAACAAAGACATACACTGAAAGCTAGTCACAAAGACACACACTGACACCCAGTAACAAAGACATACACTGACACAAAGTCACAAAGACATACACTGATACCCAGTAACACAGACACACACTTTCACCAAGTAACACAGACATACACTGACACCTAGTAACACAGTCACACACTTACACCAATTAACAAAGACATACACTGAGACCCAGTAACAAAGACATACACTGACACCCAGTAACACAGACACACACGGACACCAAGTAACAAAGACACACACTTACACCAAGTAACACAGACACACACTGACACCCAGTAACACAGACACACACTTACACCAAGTAACACAGACGTACACTGACACCAAGTCACAAAGTCATACACTGGTACCCAGTCACTAAGACGTACACTGATACCAAGTCACAAAGACATACACTGATACCCAGTAACACAGACACACACTGACACCAAGTAACAAAGACATACACTGACACCAAGTAACAAAGACATACACTGATACCCAGTAACACAGACACACACTTACACCAAGTAACAAAGACACACACTACACCAAGTAACAAAGACATACACTGACACCAAGTCACAAAGTCATACACTGGTACCCAGTCACTAAGACGTACACTGATACCAAGTCACAAAGACATACACTGATACCCAGTAACACAGGCACACACTGACACCAAGTAACAAAGACATTTACTGACACCAAGTAACAAAGACACACACTTACACCAAGTAACAAAGACAGACAATTACACCAAGTAACAAAGACATACACTTACACACAGTAACAAAGACATACACTGATACCAACTCGCAAAGACATACACTGATACCCAGTAACACAGACACACACTGACACCAAGTAACAAAGACATACACTGACACCAAGTAACAAAGACATACACTGATACCCAGTAACACAGACACAAGCGTACACCAAGTAACAAAGACATACACTGACACGAAGTCATAAAGACACACACTGACGCCCAGTAACAAAGACATACACTGATACCAAGTCGCAAAGACATGCAGTGACACCCAGTAACACAGACACACACTGACACCAAGTTACAAAGACATACACTTACACAAAGTAACAAAGACATACACTTACACCAAGTAACAAAGACATACACTGAAAGCTAGTCACAAAGACACACACTGACACCCAGTAACAAAGACATACATTGACACAAAGTCACAAAGACATGCACTGATACCCAGTAACACAGACACACACTTACACAAAGTAACAAAGACATACACTGATACCCAGTAATACAGACACACACGTACACCAAGTAACAAAGTCATACGCTGATACAAAGTCGCAAAGACATACACTGACACCCAGGAACACAGACACAAACTGACACCAAGTAACAAAGACATACACTGACACCAAGTAACAAAGACAGACAATTACACCAAGTAACAAAGACAAGCACTTACACCAAGTATTTGGACATACATTGACACCAAGTACCAAAGACATACACTGATACCCAGTAACACAGACACACACTTACACAAAGTAACAAAGACATACACTGATACCAAGTAACAAAGACAGACTATTACACCAAGTAACAAAGACATACACTGATACCCAGTAACACAGACACACACTTACACCAAGTAACAAAGACATACACTGAAAGCTAGTCACAAAGACACACACTGACACCCAGTAACAAAGACATACATTGACACAAAGTCACAAAGACATACACTGATACCCAGTAACACAGACACACACTTTCACCAAGTAACACAGACATACACTGACACCTAGTAACACAGTCACACACTTACACCAAGTAACAAAGACATACACTGAGACCCAGTAACAAAGACAAACACTGACACCCAGTAACACAGACACACACGGACACCAAGTAACAAAGACACACACTTACACCAAGTAACACAGACACACACTGACACCCAGTAACACAGACACACACTTACACCAAGTAACACAGACGTACACTGACACCAAGTCACAAAGTCATACACTGGTACCCAGTCACTAAGACGTACACTGATACCAAGTCACAAAGACATACACTGATACCCAGTAACACAGGCACACACTGACACCAAGTAACAAAGACATTTACTGACACCAAGTAACAAAGACACACACTTACACCAAGTAACAAAGACAGACAATTACACCAAGTAACAAAGACATACACTTACACCCAGTATGAAAGACATACACTGATACCAAGTCGCAAAGACATACACTGATACCCAGTAACACAGACACACACTGACACCAAGTAACAAAGACCCACAATTACACCAAGTAACAAAGACATACACTGACACGAAGTAACAAAGACATACACTGATACCCAGTAACACAGACACACACTTACACCAAGTAACAAAGACAGACACTGACACCAAGTAACACAGACACACACTTACACCAAGTAACACAGACATACACTGACACCAAGTCACAAAGACATATAATTACACCAAGTAACAAAGACACACACTTACACCAAGTAACACAGACATACACTGTCACCATGTAGCAAAGACATTCTCTGATACCCAGTAACACAGACACACACTTACACCAAGTAACAAAGATATACACTTACACCAATAACACAGACATACATTGACACCAAGTAGCAAAGAAATACAATTACACCAAGTAACAAAGACACATACTTACACCAAGTAACACAGACATACACTGACACCAAGTAACAAAGACATACACTGTTACCCATTAACACAGACACACACTTACTCCAAGTAACAAAGACATACACTGATACCAAGTAACACAGACACACACTTACATCAAGTAACACAAACACTCACTTACACCAAGTAACAAAGACATACACTGACACCAAGTAACAAAGACATACACTTACACCAAGTAACAAAGACACACACTTACACCAAGTAACACAGACATACACTGACACCAAGTAACAAAGACAGACAATTACACCAAGTAACAAAGACATACACTTACACCAATTATTTTGACATACACTGACACCAAGTAACAAAGACATACACTGACACCCAGAAACAAACACAAACACTGACACCCAGTAACAAAGACACACACTGACACCAAGTAACAAAGACAGACACTGATTCCCAGCAGCACTGATACACACTTACACCAAGTAACAAAGACATACACTGATACCCAGCAACACAGACACACACTTACA
Organism: Heterodontus francisci; assembly: GCF_036365525.1. Taxonomy (NCBI): domain Eukaryota; kingdom Metazoa; phylum Chordata; class Chondrichthyes; order Heterodontiformes; family Heterodontidae; genus Heterodontus; species Heterodontus francisci. Next base: position 8,069,125 of record NW_027140986.1, on the reverse strand, counting down.
CCAATAAAAAAGACATACACTGACACCAAGTAACAAAGACATACACTGATACCCAATAACACAGACACACACTTACACCATTTAACAAAGACATACACTGATACCCAGTAACACAGACACACACGGACACCAAGTAACAAAGACACACACTTACATCAAGTAACACAGACACACACTGACACCCAGTCACACAGACACACACTTACACCAAGTAACACAGACGGACACTGACACCAAGTCACAAAGTCATACACTGGTACCCAGTCACTAAGACGTACACTGATACCAAGTCACAAAGACATACACTGATACCCAGTAACACAGGCACACACTGACACCAAGTAACAAAGACATTTACTGACACCAAGTAACAAAGACACACACTTACACCAAGTAACAAAGACACACACTTACACCAAGTAACACAGACATACACTGACACCAAGTAACAAAGACAGACAATTACACAAAGTAACAAAGACATACACTTACACCCAGTATGAAAGACATACACTGATACCAAGTCGCAAAGACATACTCTGATACCCAGTAACACAGACACACACTGACACCAAGTAACAAAGACATACACTGATACCCAGTAACACAGACACACACTACACCAAGTAACAAAGACATACACTGACACGAAGTCATAAAGGCACACACTGACGCCCAGTTACAAAGACATACACTGATACCAAGTCACAAAGACATACACTGACACCCAGTAACACAGGCACACACTGACACCAAGTAACAAAGACATACACTGACACCAAGTAACAAAGACAGACAATTACACCAAGTAACAAGGACATACACTGACACCAAGTATTTTGGCATACATTGACACCAAGTAACAAAGACATACACTGATACCCAGTAACACAGACACACACTTACACAAAGTAACAAAGACATACACTGACACCAAGTAACAAAGACCCACAATTACACCAAGTAACAAAGACATACACTGACACGAAGTAACAAAGACATACACTGATACCCAGTAACACAGACACACACTTACACCAAGTAACAAAGACAGACACTGACACCAAGTAACACAGACACACACTTACACCAAGTAACACAGACATACACTGTCACCATGTAGCAAAGACATTCTCTGATACCCAGTAACACAGACACACACTTACACCAAGTAACAAAGATATACACTTACACCAAGTAACACAGACATACACTGACACGAAGTAACAAAGACATACACTGTTACCCAGAAACACAGACACACACTTACACCAAGTAACACAAACACTCACTTACACCAAGTAACAAAGACATACACTTACACCAAGTAACAAAGACACACACTTACACAAAGTAACACAGACATACACTGACACCAAGTAACAAAGACAGACAATTACACCAAGTAACAAAGACATACACTTACACCAAGTATTTTGACATACACTGACACCAAGTAACAAAGACATACACTGACACCAAGTCACAAAGACATACACTGACACCCAGAAACAAACACAAACACTGACACCCAGTAACAAAGACACACACTGACACCAAGTAACAAAGACAGACACTGATTCCCAGTAGCACTGACACACACTTACACCAATTAACAAAGGCATACACTGATACCCAGTTACACAGACACACTCTTACACCAAGTAACATAGACACACACAGACACCCAGTAACAAAGAGGTACACTGATACCCAGTAACACAGACACACACTTACACCAAGTAACAAAGACATACACTGACACCAAGTAACAAAGACAGACACTGATACCCAGTAACACAGACACACAATAACACCAAGTCACAAAGACATACACTGACACCCAGAAACAAACACAAACACTGACACCCAGTAACAAAGACACACACTGACACCAAGTAACAAAGACAGACACTGATTCCCAGTAGCACTGACACACACTTACACCAAGTAACAAAGACATACACTGATACCCAGCAACACAGACACACACTTACACCAATAAAAAATACATACACTGACACCAAGTAACAAAGACATACACTGATACCCAATAACACAGACACACACTTACACCAAGTAACAAAGACATACACTGATACCCAGTTACACAGACACACACTTACACCAAGTAACATAGACACACACAGACACCAAGTAACAAAGAGGTACACTGATACCCAGTAACACAGACACACACTTACACCAAGTAACAAATACATACACTGACACCAAGTAACAAAGACAGACACTGATACCCAGTAACACAGACACACACTGACACCAAGTAACAAAGACAAACACTGATACCCAGCAACACAGACACACACTTACACCAAGTAACAAAGACAGACACTGATACCCAGTAACACAGACATACACTTACACCAAGTATCAAAGACATACACTGACACCAAGTAGCAAAGACAGACACTTACACCAAGTAACAAAGACATACACTGACACCAAGTAACAAAGACATACAGTTACACCAAGTAACACAGACATTCACTGACACCAAGTAACAAAGACATACACTGACACCAAGTAACAAAGACATACACTGACACCACGTTACAAAGACATACACTTGCACCAAGTAACACAGACAAACACTGACACCAAGTCACAAAGACACACACATACACCAAGTACACAGACATACACTGACACCAAGTTAGAAACACATACACTTACACCAAGTAACAAAGACATGCACTGACACCAAGAAACAAAGACATACACCTGCACCAAGTAACAAAGACATACACTGATATAAAGTAACAAAGACATACACTTACACCAAGTAACACAGACAAACACTGACACCAAGTAACAAAGACACACACATACACCAAGTACACAGACATACACTGACACCAAGTAACAAAGACATACACTGAAAGCCAGTAACACAGACACGCACTTACACCAAGTAACAAAGAAAGACACTGACACCCAGTAACAAAGACACACACTGACACCAAGTAACAAAGACACACACTGACACCAAGTAACAAAGACATACACAGACACCAAGTAACAAAGACAGACACTGATACCCTGTAACACAGACAAACACTTACACCACATAACAAAGACATACAATGATACCCAGCAACACAGACACACACTTACACCAAGTAAGAAATACAGACACTGATACACAGTAACACAGACATACACTTACACCAAGTATCAAAGACATACACTGACACCAAGTAGCAAAGGCATACAATTACACCAAGTAACAAAGACATACACTGACACCAAGTAACAAAGACATACACTTACACTTAGTATCAAAGACATACACTGACACCAAGTAACAAAGACATACACTTACACCAAGTAACACAGACATACACTGACACCAAGTAACAAAGACATACACTTACACCAAGTAACAAAGACATACACTGACACCAAGTAACAAAGACATACACTGATACCCAGTAACGCAGACACACACTGACACCAAGTAACACAGACATACACTGTCACCAAGTAACAAAGACATACACTGACACCAAGTAACAAAGACATACACTGATACTCAGTAACACAGACACACACTTACACCAAGTAACAAAGACATACACTGATACCCAGTAACACAGACACACACTTGCACCAAGTAACAGAGACATACACTTACACCAAGTAACACAGCCATACACTGACACCAAGGAACAAAGACACACACTTACACCAAGTACACAGATATACACTGACACCAAGTAACAAAGACATGCACTGACACCAAGTAACAAAGACAGACACTTACAGCAAATAACACAGACACACAGTGACACCATGTAACACAGACATACACTTACACCAACTAACAAAGACACACACTTACACCAAGTAACACAGACATACACTGACACCAATTAACAAAGACATGCACTTACACCAAGTAAGAAAGACACACAATTACACCATGTAACACAGACCTACACTGACACCAAGTAACAAAGACATACACTGATACCCAGTAACACAGACACACTCTTACACCAAGTCACAAAGACATACACTGACACCCAGAAACAAACACAAACACTGACACCCAGAAACAAAGACACACACTGACACCAAGTAACAAAGACACACACTGCCACCAAGTAACAAAGACAGACACTGATTCCCAGTAACACAGACACACACTTACACCAATCAAAAAAAATATACACTGACACCAATTAGCAAAGACATACACTTACACCAAGTAACAAAGACATACACTGACACCAAGTAACAAAGACATACACTTACTCCAAGTAACAAAGACATACACTGACACCAAGTAACAAAGACACAAAATGACTCCAAGTAACAAAGACACACACTAACACCAAGTAGCAAAGACAGACACTGATTTCCAGTAACACAGACACACACTTACAACAAGTAACAAAGACATACACTGATACCCAGCAACACAGACACACGCTTACACCAATTAAAAAAGACATACACTGACAAGATTTAACAAAGACATACACTGATACCCAATAACACAGACAGACACTTACACCAAGTAACAAAGACGTACACTGATACCCAGTAACACAGACACACACTTACACCAAGTAACAAAGACATACACTGACACCAAGTAACAAAGACAGACACTGATACCCAGTAACACAGACACACACTTACACCAAGTAACAAAGACAAACACTGATACCCAGCAATACAGACACACACTTACACCAATTAACAAAGACAGACACTGATACCCAGTAACACAGACATACACTTACACCAAGTATCAAAGACATACACTGACACCAAATAGCAAAGACATACACTTACACCAAGTAACAAAGACATACACTGACACCAAGTAACAAAGACATACACTTACTCCAAGCAACAAAGACATACACTGACACCAAGTAACAAAGACATACACTGACACCAAGTAACAAAGACATACACTTACACCAAGTAACAAAGACATACACTGACACCAAGTAACAAAGACATACACTGATACCCAGTAACGCAGACACACACTTACACCAAGTAACACAGACATACACTGTCACCAAGTAACAAAGACATACACTGACACCAAGTAACAAAGACGTACACTGATACTCAGTAACACAGACACACACTTACACCAAGTAACAAAGACAGACAATGACACCAAGTAACAAAGACATACACTGATACCCAGTAACACAGATACACACTTGCACCAAGTAACAGAGACATACACTTACACCAAGTAACAAAGACATACACTGACACCAAGTAACAAAGACATACACTTACACCAAGTAACACAGCCATACACTGACACCAAGTAACAAAGACACACACTTACACCAAGTACACAGATACACAGTGACACCAAGTAACAAAGACATACACTGATGCCCAGTAACACAGACAAACACTTGCAGCAAGTAACAAAGACATACAATGACACCAAGTAACAAAGACAGACACTTACAGCAAATGACACAGTCACACAGTGACACCATGTAACAAAGACATAAACTTACACCAACTAACAAAGACACACACTTACACCAAGTAACACAGAGATACACTGACACCAATTAACAAAGACATGCACTTACACCAAGTAAGAAAGACACACAATTACACCAAGTAACACAGACCTACACTGACACCAAGTAACAAAGACATAGACTGATACCCAGTAACACAGACACACTCTTACACCAAGTAACAAAGACAGACACTGATACCCAGTAACACTTCACACAGTTACACCAAGTAACAAAGACAGACACTGATACCCAGTAACACAGACACACACTAACACCAAGTCACAAAGACATACACTGACACCCAGAAACAAACACAAACACTGACACCCAGTAACAAAGACACACACTGACACCAAGTAACAAAGGCACACACTGACACCAAGTAACAAAGACATACACTGACACCAATTAACAAAGACATGCACTTACACCAAGTAAGAAAGACACACAATTACACCAAGTAACACAGACCTACACTGACACCAAGTAACAAAGACATACACTGATACCCAGTAACACAGACACACTCTTACACCAAGTAACAAAGACAGATACTGATACCCAGTAACACAGACACACACTTACACCAATTAACAAAGACAGACAGTGATTCCCAGCAGCACAGACACACACTTACAACAATCAAAAAAAAACATACACTGACACCAAGTGGCAAAGACATACACTTACACCAAGTAACAAAGACATACACTGACAACAAGTAACAAAGACATACACTTACTCCAAGTAACAAAGACATACACTGACACCAAGTAACAAAGACATACAGTTACACCAAGTAACACAGACATACACTGACACCAAGCAACAAAGACACAAACTGACACCAAGTAACAAAGACACACACTGACACCAAGTAGCAAAGACAGACAGTGATTCCCAGTAACACAGACACACACTTACAACAAGTAACAAAGACATACACTGATACCCAGCAACACAGACACACACAGACACCAATTAAAAAATACATACACTGACACCATTTAACAAAGACATACACTGATACCCAATAACACAGACACACACTTACACCAAGTAACAAAGACGTACACTGATACCCAGTAACACAGACACACACTTACACCAAGTAACAAAGACATACACTGACACCAAGTAACAAAGACAGACACTGATACCCAGTAACACAGACACACACTTACACCAAGTAACAAAGACAAACACTGATACCCAGCAATACAGACACACACTTGCACCAAGTAACAAAGACAGACTCTGATACCCAGTAACACAGACATACAATTACACCAAGTATCAAAGACATACACTGACACCAAATAGCAAAGACATACACTTACACCAAGTAACAAATACATACACTGACACCAAGTAACAAAGACATACACTGACACCAAGTAACAAAGACATACACTTACAACAAGTAACAAAGACATACACTGACACCAAGTAACAAAGACATACACTGATACCCAGTAAAGCAGACACACACTTACACCAAGTAACACAGACATGCACTGTCACCAAGTAACAAAGGCATACACTGACACCAAGTAACAAAGACATACACTGATACTCAGTAACACAGACACACACTTACACCAAGTAACAAAGACAGACAATGACACCAAGTAACAAAGACATACACTGATACCCAGTAACACAGACACACACTTGCACCAAGTAACAGAGACATACACTAACTCCAAGTAACAAAGACATACACTTTCACCAAGTAACAAAGACATACACTGACACCAAGTAACAAAGACATACACTTACACCAAGTAACACAGCCATACACTGACACCAAGTAACAAAGACACACACTTACACCAAGTACACAGATATACACTGACACCAAGTAACAAAGACATGCACTGACACCAAGTAACAAAGACATACACTTACACCAAGTAACAAAGACATACACTGACACCAAGTAACAAAGACATACACTGATACCCAGTAACGCAGACACACACTTACACCAAGTAACACAGACATACACTGTCACCAAGTAACAAAGACATACACTGACACCAAGTAACAAAGACGTACACTGATACTCAGTAACACAGACACACACTTACACCAAGTAACAAAGACATACACTGATACCCAGTAACACAGACACACACTTGCACCAAGTAACAGAGACATACACTTACACCAAGTAACACAGCCATACACTGACACCAAGGAACAAAGACACACACTTACACCAAGTACACAGATATACACTGACACCAAGTAACAAAGACATGCACTGACACCAAGTAACAAAGACAGACACTTACAGCAAATAACACAGACACACAGTGACACCATGTAACACAGACATACACTTACACCAACTAACAAAGACACACACTTACACCAAGTAACACAGACATACACTGACACCAATTAACAAAGACATGCACTTACACCAAGTAAGAAAGACACACAATTACACCATGTAACACAGACCTACACTGACACCAAGTAACAAAGACATACACTGATACCCAGTAACACAGACACACTCTTACACCAAGTCACAAAGACATACACTGACACCCAGAAACAAACACAAACACTGACACCCAGAAACAAAGACACACACTGACACCAAGTAACAAAGACACACACTGCCACCAAGTAACAAAGACAGACACTGATTCCCAGTAACACAGACACACACTTACACCAAGTAACAAAGACATACACTGATACCCAGCAACACAGACACACACTTACACCAATCAAAAAAAATATACACTGACACCAATTAGCAAAGACATACACTTACACCAAGTAACAAAGACATACACTGACACCAAGTAACAAAGACATACACTTACTCCAAGTAACAAAGACATACACTGACACCAAGTAACAAAGACACAAAATGACTCCAAGTAACAAAGACACACACTAACACCAAGTAGCAAAGACAGACACTGATTTCCAGTAACACAGACACACACTTACAACAAGTAACAAAGACATACACTGATACCCAGCAACACAGACACACGCTTACACCAATTAAAAAAGACATACACTGACAAGATTTAACAAAGACATACACTGATACCCAATAACACAGACAGACACTTACACCAAGTAACAAAGACGTACACTGATACCCAGTAACACAGACACACACTTACACCAAGTAACAAAGACATACACTGACACCAAGTAACAAAGACAGACACTGATACCCAGTAACACAGACACACACTTACACCAAGTAACAAAGACAAACACTGATACCCAGCAATACAGACACACACTTACACCAATTAACAAAGACAGACACTGATACCCAGTAACACAGACATACACTTACACCAAGTATCAAAGACATACACTGACACCAAATAGCAAAGACATACACTTACACCAAGTAACAAAGACATACACTGACACCAAGTAACAAAGACATACACTTACTCCAAGCAACAAAGACATACACTGACACCAAGTAACAAAGACATACACTGACACCAAGTAACAAAGACATACACTTACACCAAGTAACAAAGACATACACTGACACCAAGTAACAAAGACATACACTGATACCCAGTAACGCAGACACACACTTACACCAAGTAACACAGACATACACTGTCACCAAGTAACAAAGACATACACTGACACCAAGTAACAAAGACGTACACTGATACTCAGTAACACAGACACACACTTACACCAAGTAACAAAGACAGACAATGACACCAAGTAACAAAGACATACACTGATACCCAGTAACACAGATACACACTTGCACCAAGTAACAGAGACATACACTTACACCAAGTAACAAAGACATACACTGACACCAAGTAACAAAGACATACACTTACACCAAGTAACACAGCCATACACTGACACCAAGTAACAAAGACACACACTTACACCAAGTACACAGATACACAGTGACACCAAGTAACAAAGACATACACTGATGCCCAGTAACACAGACAAACACTTGCAGCAAGTAACAAAGACATACAATGACACCAAGTAACAAAGACAGACACTTACAGCAAATGACACAGTCACACAGTGACACCATGTAACAAAGACATAAACTTACACCAACTAACAAAGACACACACTTACACCAAGTAACACAGAGATACACTGACACCAATTAACAAAGACATGCACTTACACCAAGTAAGAAAGACACACAATTACACCAAGTAACACAGACCTACACTGACACCAAGTAACAAAGACATAGACTGATACCCAGTAACACAGACACACTCTTACACCAAGTAACAAAGACAGACACTGATACCCAGTAACACTTCACACAGTTACACCAAGTAACAAAGACAGACACTGATACCCAGTAACACAGACACACACTAACACCAAGTCACAAAGACATACACTGACACCCAGAAACAAACACAAACACTGACACCCAGTAACAAAGACACACACTGACACCAAGTAACAAAGGCACACACTGACACCAAGTAACAAAGACATACACTGACACCAATTAACAAAGACATGCACTTACACCAAGTAAGAAAGACACACAATTACACCAAGTAACACAGACCTACACTGACACCAAGTAACAAAGACATACACTGATACCCAGTAACACAGACACACTCTTACACCAAGTAACAAAGACAGATACTGATACCCAGTAACACAGACACACACTTACACCAATTAACAAAGACAGACAGTGATTCCCAGCAGCACAGACACACACTTACAACAATCAAAAAAAAACATACACTGACACCAAGTGGCAAAGACATACACTTACACCAAGTAACAAAGACATACACTGACAACAAGTAACAAAGACATACACTTACTCCAAGTAACAAAGACATACACTGACACCAAGTAACAAAGACATACAGTTACACCAAGTAACACAGACATACACTGACACCAAGCAACAAAGACACAAACTGACACCAAGTAACAAAGACACACACTGACACCAAGTAGCAAAGACAGACAGTGATTCCCAGTAACACAGACACACACTTACAACAAGTAACAAAGACATACACTGATACCCAGCAACACAGACACACACAGACACCAATTAAAAAATACATACACTGACACCATTTAACAAAGACATACACTGATACCCAATAACACAGACACACACTTACACCAAGTAACAAAGACGTACACTGATACCCAGTAACACAGACACACACTTACACCAAGTAACAAAGACATACACTGACACCAAGTAACAAAGACAGACACTGATACCCAGTAACACAGACACACACTTACACCAAGTAACAAAGACAAACACTGATACCCAGCAATACAGACACACACTTGCACCAAGTAACAAAGACAGACTCTGATACCCAGTAACACAGACATACAATTACACCAAGTATCAAAGACATACACTGACACCAAATAGCAAAGACATACACTTACACCAAGTAACAAATACATACACTGACACCAAGTAACAAAGACATACACTGACACCAAGTAACAAAGACATACACTTACAACAAGTAACAAAGACATACACTGACACCAAGTAACAAAGACATACACTGATACCCAGTAAAGCAGACACACACTTACACCAAGTAACACAGACATGCACTGTCACCAAGTAACAAAGGCATACACTGACACCAAGTAACAAAGACATACACTGATACTCAGTAACACAGACACACACTTGCACCAAGTAACAGAGACATACACTAACTCCAAGTAACAAAGACATACACTTTCACCAAGTAACAAAGACATACACTGACACCAAGTAACAAAGACATACACTTACACCAAGTAACACAGCCATACACTGACACCAAGTAACAAAGACACACACTTACACCAAGTACACAGATATACACTGACACCAAGTAACAAAGACATACACTGATGCCCAGTAACACAGACAAACACTTGCAGCAAGTAACAAAGACATACACTGACTCCAAGTAACAAAGACAGACACTTACAGCAAATAACACAGACACACAGTGACACCATGTAACAAAGATATAAACTTACACCAACTAACAAAGACACACACTGACACCAAGTAACACAGACATACACTGACACCAATTAACAAAGACATGCACTTACACCAAGTAAGAAAGACACACAATTACACCAAGTAACACAGACCTACACTGACAACAAGTAACAAAGACATACACTGATACCCAGTAACACAGACACACTCTTACACCAAGTAACAAAGACAGACACTGATACCCAGTAACACAGACACACACTTACACCAAGTAACAAAGACAGACACTGATACCCAGTAACACAGACACACACTGACACCAAGTCACAAAGACATACACTGACTCCCAGAAACAAACGCAAAAACTGACACCCAGTAACAAGGACACACACTGACACCAAGTAACAAAGACAGACACTGATTCCCAGTAACACAGACACACACTTACACCAAGTAACAATGACATACACTGATACCCAGCAACACAGACACACACTTACACCAATTAAAAAAGACATACACTGACACCAAGTAGCAAAGACATACACTTACACCAAGTAACAAAGACATACACTGACACCAAGTAACAAAGACATACACTTACTCCAAGTAACAAAGACATGCACTGACACCAAGAAACAAAGACATACAGTTACACCAAATAACAAAGACATACACTGACACCAAGTAAGAAAGACATACAGTTACTCCAAGTAACACAGACAAACACTGACACCAAGTAACAAAGACACACACATACACCAAGTACACAGACATACACTGACACCAAGTAACAAAGACATACACTGATACCCAGTAACACAGACACACACTTACACCAAGTAACAAAGACAGACACTGATACCCAGTAACACAGACACACACTAACACCAAGTCACAAAGACATACACTGACACCCAGAAACAAACACAAACACTGACACCCAGTAACAATGACACACAGTGACAACAAGTAACAAAGACATACACAGACACCAAGTAACAAAGACATACACTGATACCCAGCAACACAGACACACACTTACACCAAGTAACAAAGACATACACTGATACCCAGCAACACAGACACACACTTACACCAAGTAACAAATAAAGACACTGATACCCAGTAACACAGACATACACTTACACCAAGTATCAAAGACATACACTGACACCAAGTAGCAAAGGCATACACTTACATCAAGTAACAAAGACATACACTGACACCAAGTAACAAAGACATACACTTACACTAAGTATCAAAGACATACACTGACACCATGTAACAAAGACATACTCTTACACCAAGTAACACAGACATACACTGACACCAAGTAACACAGACATACACTGACACCAAGTAACAAAGACATACACTTACACCAAGTAACAAAGACATACACTGACACCAAGTAACAAAGACGTACACTGATACCCAGTAACGCAGACACACACTTACACCAAGTAACACAGACGTACACTGTCACCAAGTAACAAAGACATACACTGTCACCAAGTAACAAAGACATACACTGATACTCAGAAACATAGACACACACTTAAACCATGTAACAAAGACAGACAATGACACCAAGTAACAAAGACATACACTGATACCCAGTAACACAGACACACACTGACACCAAATAACAGAGACATACACTGACACCAAGTAACAAAGACATACACTTACACCAAGTAACACAGACATACACTGACACCAAGTAACAAAGACATACACTTACACCAAGTAAAAAAAACATACACTGACACCAAGTAACAAAGACATACACTGATACCCAGTAACGCAGACATACCCTTACACCAAGTAACACAGACATACACTGTCACCAAGTAACAAAGACATACACTGACACCAAGTAACAAAGACATACACTGATACTCAGTAACACAGACACACACTTACACCAAGTAACAAAGACAGACACTGACATCCAGTAACACAGCCACACACTTGCACCAAGTCACATTGACACACACTGACACCCAGTAACAAAGACATACACTGACACCCAGTAACAAAGACACAAACTGACACCAAGTAACAAAGACATACACTGACACCAATTAACAAAGACATACACTGATACCCAGAAACACAGACACACACTTACACCAAGTAACAAAGACGTACACTGACACCAAGTAATAAAGACATACACTTACACCAAGTAACAAAGACATACACTGACACCAAGTAACAAAGACATACACTTGCACTAAGTATCAAAGACATACACTGACACCAAGTAACAAAGACATACACTGATTCCCAGTAACACAGACACACACTTACACCAAGTAACAAAGACATACACTGATACCCAGCAACACAGACACACACTTACACCAATTAAAAAAGACATACACTGACACCAAGTAGCAAAGACATACACTTACACCAAGTAACAAAGACATACACTGACACCAAGTAACAAAGACATACACTTACTCCAAGTAACAAAGACATACACTGACACCAAGTAACAAAGACATACAGTTACACCAAGTAACACAGACATACACTGACACCAAGTAACAAAGACACACGCTGACACCAAGTAACAAAGACAGACACTGATTCCCAGTAACACAGACACACACTTACACCAAGTAACAAAGACATACACTGATACCCAGCAACACAGACACACACTTACACCAATTAAAAAAGACATACACTGACACCAAGTAACAAAGACATACACTGATACCCAATAACACAGACACACACTTACACCAAGTAACAAAGACATACACTGATACCCAGTTACACAGACACACACGTACACCAAGTAACATAGACACACACAGACACCAAGTAACAAAGACGTACACTGACACAAATAACAGAGACAGACACTGATACCCAGTAAACAGACACACACTTACACCAAGGAACAAAGACAAACACTGATACCCAGCAACACAGACACACACTTACACCAAGTAACAAAGACAGACACTGATACCCAATAACACAGACATACACTTACACCAAGTATCAAAGACATACACTGACACCAAGTAGCAAAGACATACACTTACACCAAGTAACAAAGACATACACTGACACCAGGTTACAAAGACATACACTGATACCCAGTAACACAGACACACATTTACACCAAGTAACACAGACACACACTTACACCAAGTAACAAAGACAGACAATGACACCAAGTAACAAAGACATACACTGATACCCAGTAACACAGATACACAATTACACCAAGTAACAGAGACATACACTGACACCAAGTAATAAAGACATACACTTACACCAAGTAACAAAGACATGCACTGACACCAAGAAACAAAGACATACACTTAAACCAAATAACAAAGACATACACTGACACCAAGTAAGAAAGACATACACTTACACCAAGTAACATAGACAAACACTGACACCAAGTAACAAAGACACACACATACACCAAGTACACAGACATACACTGACACCAAGTAACAAAGACATACACTGATACCCAGTAACACAGACACACACTTACACCAAGTAACAAAGACAGACACTGATACCCAGTAACACAGACACACACTAACACCAAGTCACAAAGACATACACTGACACCCAGAAACAAACACAAACACTGACACCCAGTAACAAAGACACACACTGACAACAAGTAACAAAGACATACACAGACACCAAGTAACAAAGACAGACACTGATACCCTGTAACACAGACACACACTTACACCAAGTAACAAATAAAGACACTGATACCCAGTAACACAGACATACACTTACACCAAGTATCAAAGACATACACTGACACCAAGTAGCAAAGGCATACACTTACACCAAGTAACAAAGACATCCACTGACACCAAGTAACACAGACATATACTGACACCAAGTAACACAGACATATACTGACACCAAGTAACAAAGACATACACTTACACCAAGTAACAAAGAGATACACTGACACCAAGTAACAAAGACGTACACTGATACCCAGTAACGCAGACACACACTTACACCAAGTAACACAGACGTACACTGTCACCAAGTAACAAAGACATACACTGACACCAAGTAACAAAGACATACACTGATACTCCGAAACATAGACACACACTTACACCATGTAACAAAGACTGACAATGACACCAAGTAACAAAGACATACACTGATACCCAGTAACACAGACACACACTGACACCAAATAACAGAGACATACACTGACACCAAGTAACAAAGACATACACTTACACCAAGTAACAAAGACATACACTAACACCAAGTAACAAAGACATACACTGACACCAAGTAACAAAGACATACACTTACACCAAGTAACAAAGACATACACTGACACCAAGTAACAAAGACATACACTGATACCCAGTCACGCAGACACACCCTTACACCAAGTAACACAGACATACACTGTCACCAAGTAACAAATACATACACTGACACCAAGTAACAAAGACATACACTGATACTCAGTAACACAGACACACACTTACACCAAGTAACAAAGACAGACAATGACACCAAGTAACAAAGACATACACTGATACCCAGTAACACAGACACACACTTACACCAAGTAACAGAGACATACACTGACACCAAGTAAGAAAGACATACACTTACACCAAGTAACACAGACATACACTGACACCAAGTAACAAAGACACACACATACACCAAGTACAAAGACATACACTGACACCAAGTAACAAAGACATACACTGATACCCAGTAACACAGAAACACACTTACACCAAGTAACAAAGACAGACACTGATACCCAGTAACACAGACACACACTAACACCAAGTCACAAAGACATACACTGAAACCCAGAAACAAACACAAACACTGACACCCAGTAACAAAGACACACACTGACAACAAGTAACAAAGACATACACAGACACCAAGTAACAAAGACAGACACTGATACCCTGTAACACAGACACACACTTACACCAAGTAACAAAGACATACACTGATACCCAGCAACACAGACACACACTTACACCAAGTAACAAATAAAGACACTGATACCCAGTAACACAGACATACACTTACACCAAGTATCAAAGACATACACTGACACCAAGTAGCAAAGGCATACACTTACAACAAGTAACAAAGACATACACTGACACCAAGTAACAAAGACATACACTTACACTAAGTATCAAAGACATACACTGACACCAAGTAACAAAGACATACACTTACACCAAGTAACACAGACATACACTGACACCAAGTAACACAGACATACACTGACACCAAGTAACAAAGACATACACTTACACCAAGTAACAAAGAGATACACTGACACCAAGTAACAAAGACGTACACTGATACCCAGTAACGCAGACACACACTTACACCAAGTAACACAGACGTACACTGTCACCAAGTAACAAAGACATACACTGACACCAAGTAACAAAGACATACACTGATACTCCGAAACATAGACACACACTTACACCATGTAACAAAGACTGACAATGACACCAAGTAACAAAGACATACACTGATACCCAGTAACACAGACACACACTGACACCAAATAACAGAGACATACACTGACACCAAGTAACAAAGACATACACTTACACCAAGTAACAAAGACATACACTAACACCAAGTAACAAAGACATACACTGACACCAAGTAACAAAGACATACACTTACACCAAGTAACAAAGACATACACTGACACCAAGTAACAAAGACATACACTGATACCCAGTCACGCAGACACACCCTTACACCAAGTAACACAGACATACACTGTCACCAAGTAACAAATACATACACTGACACCAAGTAACAAAGACATACACTGATACTCAGTAACACAGACACACACTTACACCAAGTAACAAAGACAGACAATGACACCAAGTAACAAAGACATACACTGATACCCAGTAACACAGACACACACTTACACCAAGTAACAGAGACATACACTGACACCAAGTAAGAAAGACATACACTTACACCAAGTAACACAGACAAACACTGACACCAAGTAACAAAGACACACACATACACCAAGTACACAGACATACACTGACACCAAGTAACAAAGACATACACTGATACCCAGTAACACAGACACACACTTACAACAAGTAACAAAGACAGACACTGATACCCAGTAACACAGACACACACTAACACCAAGTCACAAAGACATACACTGACACCCAGAAACAAACACAAACACTGACACCCAGTAACAAAGACACACACTGACAACAAGTAACAAAGACATACACAGACACCAAGTAACAAAGACAGACACTGATACCCTGTAACACAGACACACACTTACACCAAGTAACAAAGACATACACTGATACCCAGCAACACAGACACACACTTACACCAAGTAACAAATAAAGACACTGATACCCAGTAACACAGACATACACTTACACCAAGTATCAAAGACATACACTGACACCAAGTAGCAAAGGCATACACTTACACCAAGTAACAAAGACATACACTGACGCCAAGTAACAAAGACATACACTTACACTAAGTATCAAAGACATACACTGACACCAAGTAACACAGACATACACTTACACCAAGTAACACAGACATACACTGACACCAAGTAACACAGATATACACTGACACCAAGTAACAAAGACATACACTTAAACCAAGTAACAAAGACATACACTGACACCAAGTAACAAAGACGTACACTGATACCCAGTAACGCAGACACACACTTACACCAAGTAATAAAGACATACACTTACACCAAGTAACAAAGACATGCACTGACACCAAGAAACAAAGACATACACTTAAACCAAATAACAAAGACATACACTGACACCAAGTAAGAAAGACATACACTTACACCAAGTAACATAGACAAACACTGACACCAAGTAACAAAGACACACACATACACCAAGTACACAGACATACACTGACACCAAGTAACAAAGACATACACTGATACCCAGTAACACAGACACACACTTACACCAAGTAACAAAGACAGACACTGATACCCAGTAACACAGACACACACTAACACCAAGTCACAAAGACATACACTGACACCCAGAAACAAACACAAACACTGACACCCAGTAACAAAGACACACACTGACAACAAGTAACAAAGACATACACAGACACCAAGTAACAAAGACAGACACTGATACCCTGTAACACAGACACACACTTACACCAAGTAACAAATAAAGACACTGATACCCAGTAACACAGACATACACTTACACCAAGTATCAAAGACATACACTGACACCAAGTAGCAAAGGCATACACTTACACCAAGTAACAAAGACATCCACTGACACCAAGTAACACAGACATATACTGACACCAAGTAACACAGACATATACTGACACCAAGTAACAAAGACATACACTTACACCAAGTAACAAAGAGATACACTGACACCAAGTAACAAAGACGTACACTGATACCCAGTAACGCAGACACACACTTACACCAAGTAACACAGACGTACACTGTCACCAAGTAACAAAGACATACACTGACACCAAGTAACAAAGACATACACTGATACTCCGAAATATAGACACACACTTACACCATGTAACAAAGACTGACAATGACACCAAGTAACAAAGACATACACTGATACCCAGTAACACAGACACACACTGACACCAAATAACAGAGACATACACTGACACCAAGTAACAAAGACATACACTTACACCAAGTAACAAAGACATACACTAACACCAAGTAACAAAGACATACACTGACACCAAGTAACAAAGACATACACTTACACCAAGTAACAAAGACATACACTGACACCAAGTAGCAAAGACATACACTGATACCCAGTCACGCAGACACACCCTTACACCAAGTAACACAGACATACACTGTCACCAAGTAACAAATACATACACTGACACCAAGTAACAAAGACATACACTGATACTCAGTAACACAGACACACACTTACACCAAGTAACAAAGACAGACAATGACACCAAGTAACAAAGACATACACTGATACCCAGTAACACAGACACACACTTACACCAAGTAACAGAGACATACACTGACACCAAGTAAGAAAGACATACACTTACACCAAGTAACACAGACAAACACTGACACCAAGTAACAAAGACACACACATACACCAAGTACAAAGACATACACTGACACCAAGTAACAAAGACATACACTGATACCCAGTAACACAGACACACACTTACACCAAGTAACAAAGACAGACACTGATACCCAGTAACACAGACACACACTAACACCAAGTCACAAAGACATACACTGACACCCAGAAACAAACACAAACACTGACACCCAGTAACAAAGACACACACTGACAACAAGTAACAAAGACATACACAGACACCAAGTAACAAAGACAGACACTGATACCCTGTAACACAGACACACACTTACACCAAGTAACAAAGACATACACTGATACCCAGCAACACAGACACACACTTACACCAAGTAACAAATAAAGACACTGATACCCAGTAACACAGACATACACTTACACCAAGTATCAAAGACATACACTGACACCAAGTAGCAAAGGCATACACTTACAACAAGTAACAAAGACATACACTGACACCAAGTAACAAAGACATACACTTACACTAAGTATCAAAGACATACACTGACACCAAGTAACAAAGACATACACTTACACCAAGTAACACAGACATACACTGACACCAAGTAACACAGACATACACTGACACCAAGTAACAAAGACATACACTTACACCAAGTAACAAAGAGATACACTGACACCAAGTAACAAAGACGTACACTGATACCCAGTAACGCAGACACACACTTACACCAAGTAACACAGACGTACACTGTCACCAAGTAACAAAGACATACACTGACACCAAGTAACAAAGACATACACTGATACTCCGAAACATAGACACACACTTACACCATGTAACAAAGACTGACAATGACACCAAGTAACAAAGACATACACTGATACCCAGTAACACAGACACACACTGACACCAAATAACAGAGACATACACTGACACCAAGTAACAAAGACATACACTTACACCAAGTAACAAAGACATACACTAACACCAAGTAACAAAGACATACACTGACACCAAGTAACAAAGACATACACTTACACCAAGTAACAAAGACATACACTGACACCAAGTAACAAAGACATACACTGATACCCAGTCACGCAGACACACCCTTACACCAAGTAACACAGACATACACTGTCACCAAGTAACAAATACATACACTGACACCAAGTAACAAAGACATACACTGATACTCAGTAACACAGACACACACTTACACCAAGTAACAAAGACAGACAATGACACCAAGTAACAAAGACATACACTGATACCCAGTAACACAGACACACACTTACACCAAGTAACAGAGACATACACTGACACCAAGTAAGAAAGACATACACTTACACCAAGTAACACAGACAAACACTGACACCAAGTAACAAAGACACACACATACACCAAGTACACAGACATACACTGACACCAAGTAACAAAGACATACACTGATACCCAGTAACACAGACACACACTTACAACAAGTAACAAAGACAGACACTGATACCCAGTAACACAGACACACACTAACACCAAGTCACAAAGACATACACTGACACCCAGAAACAAACACAAACACTGACACCCAGTAACAAAGACACACACTGACAACAAGTAACAAAGACATACACAGACACCAAGTAACAAAGACAGACACTGATACCCTGTAACACAGACACACACTTACACCAAGTAACAAAGACATACACTGATACCCAGCAACACAGACACACACTTACACCAAGTAACAAATAAAGACACTGATACCCAGTAACACAGACATACACTTACACCAAGTATCAAAGACATACACTGACACCAAGTAGCAAAGGCATACACTTACACCAAGTAACAAAGACATACACTGACACCAAGTAACAAAGACATACACTTACACTAAGTATCAAAGACATACACTGACACCAAGTAACAAAGACATACACTTACACCAAGTAACACAGACATACACTGACACCAAGTAACACAGATATACACTGACACCAAGTAACAAAGACATACACTTACACCAAGTAACAAAGACATACACTGACACCAAGTAACAAAGTCGTACACTGATACCCAGTAACGCAGACACACACTTACACCAAGTAACACAGACGTACACTGGCACCAAGTAACAAAGACATAGACTGACACCAAGTAACAAAGACATACACTGATACTCAGAAACATAGACACACACTTACACCATGTAACAAAGACAGACAATGACACCAAGTAACAAAGACATACACTGATACCCAGTAACACAGACACACACTGACACCAAATAACAGAGACATACACTGACACCAAGTAACAAAGACATACACTTACACCAAGTATCAAAGACATACACTTACACCAAGTAACACAGACATACACTGACACCAAGTAACAAAGACATACACTTACACCAAGTAACAAAGACATACACTGACACCAAGTAGCAAAGACATACACTGATACCCAGTAACGCAGACACACCCTTACACCAAGTAACACAGACATACACAGTCACCAAGTAACAAAGACATACACTGACACCAAGTAACAAAGACATACACTGATACTCAGTAACACAGACACACACTTACACCAAGTAACAAAGACAGACAATGGCACCAAGTAACAAAGACATACACTGATACCCAGTAACACAGACACACACTTACACCAAGTAACAGAGACATACACTGACACCAAGTAACAAAGACATACACTTACACCAAGTAACAAAGACATACACTGACACCAAGTAACAAAGACATACACTTACACCAAGTAACACAGCCATCCACAGACACCAAGTAACAAAGACACACACTTACACCAAGTACACAGATATACACTGACACCAAGTAACAAAGACATACACTGACACCAAGTAACAAAGACATACACTTACACTAAGTATCAAAGACATACACTGACACCAAGTAACAAAGACATACACTTACACCAAGTAACACAGACATACACTGACACCAAGTAACACAGACATACACTGACACCAAGTAACAAAGACATACACTTACACCAAGTAACAAAGAGATACACTGACACCAAGTAACAAAGACGTACACTGATACCCAGTAACGCAGACACACACTTACACCAAGTAACACAGACGTACACTGTCACCAAGTAACAAAGACATACACTGACACCAAGTAACAAAGACATACACTGATACTCCGAAACATAGACACACATTTACACCATGTAACAAAGACTGACAATGACACCAAGTAACAAAGACATACACTGATACCCAGTAACACAGACACACACTGACACCAAATAACAGAGACATACACTGACACCAAGTAACAAAGACATACACTTACACCAAGTAACAAAGACATACACTTACACCAAGTAACAAAGACATACACTGACACCAAGTAACAAAGACATACACTTACACCAAGTAACAAAGACATACACTGACACCAAGTAACAAAGACATACACTGATACCCAGTAACGCAGACACACCCTTACACCAAGTAACACAGACATACACTGTCACCAAGTAACAAATACATACACTGACACCAAGTAACAAAGACATACACTGATACTCAGTAACACAGACACACACTTACACCAAGTAACAAAGACAGACAATGACACCAAGTAACAAAGACATACACTGATACCCAGTAACACAGACACACACTTACACCAAGTAACAGAGACATACACTGACACCAAGTAAGAAAGACATACACTTACACCAAGTAACACAGACAAACACTGACACCAAGTAACAAAGACACACACATACACCAAGTACACAGACATACACTGACACCAAGTAACAAAGACATACACTGATATCCAGTAACACAGACACACACTTACACCAAGTAACAAAGACAGACACTGATACCCAGCAACACAGACACACACTAACACAAAGTCACAAAGACATACACTGACACCCAGAAACAAACACAAACACTGACACCCAGTAACAAAGACACACACTGACAACAAGTAACAAAGACATACACAGACACCAAGTAACAAAGACAGACACTGATACCCTGTAACACAGACACACACTTACACCAAGTAACAAAGACATACACTGATACCCAGCAACACAGACACACACTTACACCAAGTAACAAATGAAGACACTGATACCCAGTAACACAGACATACACTTACACCAAGTATCAAAGACATACACTGACACCAAGTAGCAAAGGCACACACTTACACCAAGTAACAAAGACATACACTGACACCAAGTAACAAAGACATACACTTACACTAAGTATCAAAGACATACACTGACACCAAGTAACAAAGACATACACTTACACCAAGTAACACAGACATACACTGACACCAAGTAACACAGACATACACTGACACCAAGTAACAAAGACATACACTTACACCAAGTAACAAAGACATACACTGACACCAAGTAACAAAGACGTACACTGATACCCAGTAACGCAGACACACACTTACACCAAGTAACACAGACGTACACTGTCACCAAGTAACAAAGACATACACTGACACCAAGTAACAAAGACATACACTGATACTCAGAAACATAGACACACACTTACACCATGTAACAAAGACAGACAATGACACCAAGTAACAAAGACATACACTGATACCCAGTAACACAGACACACACTGACACCAAATAACAGAGACATACACTGACACCAAGTAACAAAGACATACACTTACACCAAGTATCAAAGACATACACTTACACCAAGTAACACAGACATACACTGACACCAAGTAACAAAGACATACACTTACACCAAGTAACAAAGACATACACTGACACCAAGTAGCAAAGACATACACTGATACCCAGTAACGCAGACACACCCTTACACCAAGTAACACAGACATACACAGTCACCAAGTAACAAAGACATACACTGACACCAAGTAACAAAGACATACACTGATACTCAGTAACACAGACACACACTTACACCAAGTAACAAAGACAGACAATGACACCAAGTAACAAAGACATACACTGATACCCAGTAACACAGACACACACTTACACCAAGTAACAGAGACATACACTGACACCAAGTAACAAAGACATACACTTACACCAAGTAACAAAGACATACACTGACACCAAGTAACACAGCCATCCACAGACACCAAGTAACAAAGACACACACTTACACCAAGTACACAGATATACACTGACACCAAGTAACAAAGACATACACTGATGCCCAGTAACACAGACAAACACTTGCAGCAAGTAACAAAGACATACACTGACACCAAGTAACAAAGACAGTCACTTACAGCAAATAACACAGACACACAGTGACACCATGTAACAAAGACATACACTTACACCAAGTAACAAAGACATACACAGACACCAAGTAAAAAGGCAGACACTGATACCCTGTAACACAGACACACACTAACACCAAGTAACAAAGACACACACTTACACCAAGTAACACAGACATACACTGACACCAATTAACAAAGACATGCACTTACAACAAGTAAGAAAGACACACTCTTACACCAAGTAACAAAGACAGACACTGATACCCAGTAACACAGACACACACTAACACCAAGAATCAAAGACATACACTGACACCAAGTAACAAAGACATAAATCAACACCAAGTAACAAAGACAAACACTGACATCAAGTAACAAAGACATACACTTACACCAATTAAGACAGACATACACTTACACCAATTAACAAAGACACATACTTAAACCAAGTAACACGGACTTACACTGTCACCAAGCAACACAGACATACACTGATACCCAGTAACACAGACATACACTTACACCAAGTAACAAAGACAGACACTGATACCCAGTAATGCAGACACACACTTACACCAAGTCACAAAGTCACACACTGACACCCAGTAACAAAGACAGACACTGATACACAATAACACAGACACACAGTTACACCAAGTAACAAAGACAGACACTGACATCCAGTAACACAGACACACACTTGCACCAAGTCACAAAGACACACACTGACACCCAGTAACAAAGACATACACTGACACCCAGTAACAAAGACACAAACTGACACCAAGTAACAAAGACATACACTGACACCAATTAACAAAGACATACACTGATACCCAGAAACACAGACACACACTTACACCAAGTAACAAAGACGTACACTGACACCAAGTAATAAAGACATACACTGACACCAAGTAACAAAGACATACACTTACACTAAGTATCAAAGACATACACTGACACCAAGTAACAAAGACATACACTTACACCAAGTAACACAGACATACACTGACACCAAGTAACAAAGACATACACTTACACCAAGTAACAAAGACATACACTGACACCAAGTAACAAAGACATACACTGATACTCAGTAACACAGACACACACTTACACCAAGTAACAAAGACAGACAATGACACCAAGTAACAAAGACATACACTGATACCCAGTAACACAGACACACACTTACACCAAGTAACAGAGACATACACTGACACCAAGTAACAAAGACATACACTTACACCAAGTAACAAAGACATACACTTACACCAAGTAACACAGACATACACTGACACCAAGTAACAAAGACATACACTGATACCCAGCAACACAGACACACACTTACACCAAGTAACAAATAAAGACACTGATACCCAGTAACACAGACATACACTTACACCAAGTATCAAAGACATACACTGACACCAAGTAGCAAAGGCATACACTTACACCAAGTAACAAAGACATACACTGACACCAAGTAACAAAGACATACACTTACACTAAGTATCAAAGACATACACTGACACCAAGTAACAAAGACATACACTTCCACCAAGTAACACAGACATACACTGACACCAAGTAACAAAGACATACACTTACACCAAGTAACAAAGACATACACTGACACCAAGTAACAAAGACGTACACTGATACCCAGTAACGCAGACACACACTTACACCAAGTAACACAGACATACACTGTCACCAAGTAACAAAGACATACACTGACACCAAGTAACAAAGTCATACACTGATACTCAGTAACATAGACACACACTTACACCATGTAACAAAGACAGACAATGACACCAAGTAACAAAGACATACACTGATACCCAGTAACACAGACACGCACTTACACCAAGTAACAGAGACATACACTGACACCAAGGAACAAAGACATACACTTACACCAAGTAACAAAGACATACACTTACACCAAGTAACACAGACATACACTGACACCAAGTAACAAAGACATACACTTACACCAACAAACAAAGACATACACTGACACCAAGTAACAAAGACATACACTGATACCCAGTAACGCAGAGACACCCTTACACCAAGTAACACAGACATACACTGACACCAAGTAACAAAGACATACACTGACACCAAGTAACAAAGACATACACTTACACTAAGTATCAAAGACATACACTGACACCAAGTAACAAAGACATACACTTACACCAAGTAACACAGACATACACTGACACCAAGTAACAAAGACATACACTTACACCAAGTAACAAAGACATACTCTGACACCAAGTAACAAAGACATACACTGATACTCAGTAACACAGACACACACTTACACCAAGTAACAAAGACAGACAATGACACCAAGTAACAAAGACATACACTGATACCCAGTAACACAGACACACACTTACACCAAGTAACAGAGACATACACTGACACCAAGTAACAAAGACATACACTTACACCAAGTAACAAAGACATACACTTACACAAAGTAACACAGACATACACTGACACCAAGTAACAAAGACATACACTTACACCAAGTAACAAAGACATACACTGACACCAAGTAACAAAGACATACACTGATACCCAGCAACACAGACACACACTTACACCAAGTAACAAATAAAGACACTGATACCCAGTAACACAGACATACACTTACACCAAGTATCAAAGACATACACTGACACCAAGTAGCAAAGGCATACACTTACACCAAGTAACAAAGACATACACTGACACCAAGTAACAAAGACATACACTTACACTAAGTATCAAAGACATACACTGACACCAAGTAACAAAGACATATACTTCCACCAAGTAACAGACATACACTGACAGCAAGTAACAAAGACATACACTTACACCAAGTAACAAAGACATACACTGACACCAAGTAACAAAGACGTACACTGATACCCAGTAACGCAGACACACACTTACACCAAGTAACACAGACATACACTGTCACCAAGTAACAAAGACATACACTGACACCAAGTAACAAAGACATACACTGATACTCAGTAACATAGACACACACTTACACCATGTAACAAAGACAGACAATGACACCAAGTAACAAAGACATACACTGATACCCAGTAACACAGACACACACTTACACCAAGTAACAGAGACATACACTGACACCAAGGAACAAAGACATACACTTACACCAAGTAACAAAGACATACACTTACACCAAGTAACACAGACATACACTGACACCAAGTAACAAAGACATACGCTTACACCAACTAACAAAGACATACACTGACACCAAGTAACAAAGACATACACTGATACCCAGTAACGCAGACACACCCTTACACCAAGTAACACAGACATACACTGACACCAGGTAACAAAGACATACACTGACACCAAGTAACAAAGACATACACTGATACTCAGTAACACAGACACACACTTACACCAAGTAACAAAGACGGACAATGACACCAAGTAACAAAGACATACACTGATACCCAGTAACACAGACACACACTTACACCAAGTAACAGAGACATACACTGAAACCAAGTAACAAAGACATACACTTACACCAAGTAACAAAGACATACACTGACACCAAGTAACAAAGACATACACTTACACCAAGTAACACAGCCATCCACAGACACCAAGTAACAAAGACACACACTTACACCAAGTACACAGATATACACTGACAACAAGTAACAAAGACATACACTGATGCCCAGTAACACAGACAAACACTTGCAGCAAGTAACAAAGACATACACTGACACCAAGTAACAAAGACAGTCACTTACAGCTTATAGCACAGACACACATTGACACCATGTTACAAAGACATACACTTACACCAACTAACAAAGACACACACTTACACCAAGTAACACAGACATACACTGACACCAATTAACAAAGACATGCACTTACACCAAGTAAGAAAGACACACTCTTACACCAAGTAACAAAGACAGACACTGATACCCAGAAACACAGACACACACTAACACCAAGAATCAAAGACATACACTGACATCAAGTAACAAAGACACACACTTCCACCAAGTAAGACAGACATACACTTACACCAATTAACAAAGACACATACTTAAACCAAGTAACACGGACTTACACTGACACCAAGTAACACAGACATACACTGATACCCAGTAACACAGACACACACTTACACCAAGTAACAAAGACAGACACTGATACCCAGTAATGCAGACACACACTTACACCAAGTCACAAAGTCACACACTGACACCCAGTAACAAAGACAGACACTGATTCACAATAACACAGACATACAGTTACACCAAGTAACAAAGACAGACACTGACATCCAGTAACACAGACACACACTTGCACCAAGTCACAAAGACACACACTGACACCCAGTAACAAAGACATACACTGACACCCAGTAACAAAGACACAAACTGACACCAAGTAACAAAGACATACACTGACACCAATTAACAAAGACATACACTGATACCCAGAAACACAGACACACGCTTACACCAAGTAACAAAGACGTACACTGACACCAAGTAATAAAGACATACACTTACACCAAGTAACAAAGACATACACTGACACCAAGTAACAAAGACATACACTTACACTAAGTATCAAAGACATACACTGACACCAAGGAACAAAGACATACACTTACACCAAGTAACACAGACATACACTGACACCAAGTAACAAAGACATACACTTACACCAAGTAACAAAGACATACACTGACACCAAGTAACAAAGACACACACTGACACCAAGTAACAAAGACATACACTGATACTCAGTAACACAGACACACACTTACACCAAGTAACAAAGACAGACAATGACACCAAGTAACAAAGACATACACTGATACCCAGTAACACAGACACACACTTACACCAAGTAACAGAGACATACACTGACACCAGGTAACAAAGACATACACTTACACCAAGTAACAAAGACATACACTTACACCAAGTAACACAGACATACACTGACACCAAGTAACAAAGACATACACTTACACCAAGTAACAAAGACATACACTGACACCAAGTAACAAAGACATACACTGATACCCAGTAACGCAGACACACTTACACCAAGTAACACAGACATACACTGTCACCAAGTAACAAAGACATACACTGACACCAAGTAACAAAGACATGCACAGATACTCAGTAACACAGACACATACTTACACCAAGTAACAAAGACAGACAATGACACCAAGTAACAAAGACATACACTGATACCCAGTAACACAGACACACACTGACACCAAATAACAGAGACATACACTGACACTAAGTAACAAAGACATACACTTACACCAAGTAACAAAGACATACACTGACACCAAGTAACAAAGACATACACTTACACCAAGTAACACAGCCATCCACAGTCACCAAGTAACAAAGCCACACACTTACACCAAGTACGCAGATATACACTGACACCAAGTAACAAAGGCATACACTGATGCCCAGTAACACAGACAGACACTTACAGCAAATAACACAGACACACAGTGACACCATGTAACAAAGACATACACTTGCAGCAAGTAACAAATACATACAATGACACCAAGTAACAAAGACAGACACTTACAGCAAATAACACAGACACACAGTGACACCATGTAACAAAGACATACACTTACACCAACTAACAAAGACACAGACTTACACCAAGTAACACAGACATACACTGACACCAATTAACAAAGACATGCACTTACACCAAGTAAGAAAGACACACTCTTACACCAAGTAACAAAGACAGACACTGATACCCAGTAACACAGACACACACTTACACCAAGAATCAAAGACATACACTGACACCAAGTAACAAAGACATACACTTACACCAAGTAACAAAGACAGACACTGACACCAAGTTACAAAGACATAAATCAACACCAAGTAACAAAGACAAACACTGACACCAAGTAACAAAGACATACACTTCCACCAAGTAAGACAGACATACACTTACACCAATTAACAAAGACACATAATTAAACCAAGTAACACGGACTTACACTGACACCAAGTAACAAAGACATACACTGATACCCAGTAACAAAGACACACACTTACACCAAGTAACAAAGACAGATACTGATACCCAGTAATGCAGACACACTTACACCAAGTCAGAAAGTCACACACTGACACCCAGTAACAAAGACAGACACTGATACACAATAACACAGACACACAGTTACACCAAGTAACAAAGACAGACACTGACATCCAGTAACACAGACACACACTTGCACCAAGTCAGAAAGACACACACTGACACCCAGTAACAAAGACATACACAGACACCCAGTAACAAAGACACAAACTGACACTAAGTAACAAAGACATACACTGACACCAAGTAACAAAGACATACACTGACACCAATTAACAAAGACATACACTGATACCCAGAAACACAGACACACACTTACACCAAGTAACAAAGACGTACACTGACACCAAGTAATAAAGACATACACTTACACCATGTAACAAAGACGTACACTGACACCAAGTAACAAAGACATACACTGATACCCAGTAACACAGACACATACTGATACCCAGTAACGCAGACACATACAAACAGCAAGTAACACAGACACACACTTTCACCAAGAAACAAAGACATACACTGACACCAAGTAACAAAGACATACACTGACACCAGGTAACTCAGACATACACTGAATCCCAGTAACAAAGACACACACTTGCACCAAGTAACACAGCCACACACTTACACCAAGTAACACGGACATACACTGACACCAAGTTCCAATGACATACACTGACACCCAGGAACACAGATACACAGTGACACCCAGTAACACAGAGAAACACTGACACCAAGTAACAAAGACACACACTGACACCAAGTAACACAGAGATACACTGACACCAAGTACCAAAGACATCCCTTACACCAAGTACAAAGACATACAATGATACCCAGTATCACAGACACGCACAGACACCCAGTAACAAAGACATACACTGACAACAAGTAACAAAGACAGACACTGATACCCAGTAACACAGACACACACTTACACCAAGTAACAAAGACATACACTGATACCCAGTAACAGAGACACACACTTACACCACGTAACAAAGACATACACTGACAAATATTAACAAAGACATACACTGATACCCAGTAACACAGACACACACTTACACCAAGTAACAAAGACATACACTGACACCAAGTAACAAAGACATGCACTTACACCAACTAAAAAAGACATACACTGACACCAAGTAACAAAGACATACACTGATACCCAGCAACACAGACATACACTTACACCAAGTATCAAAGACATACACTGATACCAAGTAGCAAAGACATACACTTACACCAAGTAACAAAGACATACACTGACACCAAGTAACAAAGACATAAACTTACACCAAGTAACAAAGACATACACTGACACCAGGTAACAAAGACATACACTTAAACCAAGTAACACAGACACACAAAGACACCAAGTAACACAGACATACACTGACACCAAGTAAAAAATACATACACTGACACCAAGTAACAAAGACAAACACTGATACCCAGTAAAACAGACACACACTAACACCAAGTAACACAGACACACACTTTCACCAAGTAACAAAGACATACACTGACACCAAGTAACAAAGACATACACTTACACGAAGTATCAAAGACAGACACTGACACCATGTAACAAAGACATACACTTACACCAAGTAACACAGACATACACTGACACCAAGTAACAAAGACATACACTTACACCAAGTAACAAAGACATACACTGACACCAAGTAACAAAGACATACACTGATACCCAGTAACGCAGACACACACTTACACCTAGTAACACAGACATACACTGTCACCAAGTAACAAAGACATACACTGACACCAAGTAACAAAGACATACACGGATACTCAGTAACACAGACACACTCTTACACCAAGTAACAAAGACAGAGAATGACACCAAGTAACAAAGACATACACTGATACCCAGTAACACAGACACACACTTACACCAAGTAACAGAGACAGACACTGACACCAAGTAACAAAGACATACACTTACACCAAGTAACAAAGACATACACTGACACCAAGTTACAAAGACATACACTGATACCCAGTGACACAGACACACATTTACACCAAGTAACACAGACACACACTTACACCAAGTAACAGAGACAGACAATGACACCAAGTAACAAAGACATACGCTGATACCCAGTAACACAGATACACAATTACACCAATTAACAGAGACATACACTGACACCAAGTAACAAAGACATACACTTACACCAAGTAACAAAGACATGCACTGACAACAAGAAACAAAGACATACACTTGCACCATGTAACAAAGACATGCACTGACACCAAGTAACAAAGACATAAACTTACACCAATTAACACAGACAAACACTGACACCAAGTAACAAAGACACACACATACACCAAGTAACAAAGACATACACTGACACCAAGTAACAAAGACATACACTGATACCCAGTAACACAGACACACACTTACACCAAGTAACAAAGACAGACACTGATACCCAGTAACACAGACACACACTAACACCAAGTCACAAAGACATACACTGACACCCAGAAACAAACACAAACACGGACACCCAGTAACAAAGACACACACTGACACCAAGTAACAAAGAAACACACTGACTACAAGTAACAAAGACATACACAGACACCAAGTAACAAAGACAGACACTGATACCCTGTAACACAGACACACACTTACACCAAGTAACAAAGACATACACTGATACCCAGCAACACAGACACACACTTACACCAAGTAACAAATACAGACACTGATACCCAGTAACACAGACATACACTTACACCAAGTATCAAAGACATACACTGACACCAAGTAGCAAAGGCATACAATTACACCAAGTAACAGAGACATACACTGACACCAAGTAACAAAGACATACACTTACACTAAGTATCAAAGACATACACTGACACCAAGTAACAAAGACATACACTTACACCAAGTAACACAGACATACACTGACACCAAGTAACAAAGACATACACTTACACCAAGTAACAAAGACATACAATGACACCAAGTAACAAAGACAAACACTGATACCCAGTAACGCAGACACACACTTACACCAAGTAACACAGACATACACTGTCACCAAGTAACAAAGACATACACTGACACCAAGTAACAAAGACATACACTGATACTCAGTAACACAGACACACACTTACACCAAGTAACAAAGACAGACAATGACACCAAGTAACAAAGACATACACTGATACCCAGTAACACAGACACACACTTACACCAAGTAATAGAGACATACACTGACACCAAGTAACAAAGACATACACTTACACCAAGTAACAAAGACATACACTGACACCAAGTAACAAAGACATAAACTTACACCAAGTAACACAGCCATACCCTGACACCAAGTAACAAAGACACACACTTACACCAAGTACACAGATATACACTGACACCAAGTAACAAAGAGATACACTGATGCCCGGTAACACAGACAAACACTTGCAGCAAGTAACAAATACATACACTGACACCAAGTAACAAAGACAGACACTTGAAGCAAATAACACAGACATACAGTGACACCATGTAACAAAGACATACACTTACACCAACTAACAAAGACACACACTTACACCAAGTAACACAGACATACACTGACACCCAGTAACACAGACACACAATTATACCAAGAATCAAAGACATCCACTGACACCAAGTAACAAAGACAGACACTGAAACCAAGTAACAAAGACATAAATTAACACCAAGTAACAAAGACAAGCACTGACACCAAGTAACAAAGACATACACTTCCACCAAGTAAGACAGACATACACTTACACCAATTAACAAAGACACATACTTAAACCAAGTAACACGGACATACACTGACACCAAGTAACAAAGACATACACTGATACCCAGTAACACAGACACACACTTACACCAATTAACAAAGACAGACACTGATACCCAGCAATGCAGACACACACTTACACCAAGTCACAAAGACACACACTGACACCCAGTAACAAAGACAGACACTGATACACAATAACACAGACACACAGTTACACAAAGTAACAAAGACAGACACTGACACCAAGTAATAAAGACATACACTGACACCAATTAACAAAGACATACACTGATACCCAGAAACACAGGCACACACTTACACCAAGTAACAAAGACTTACACTGACACCAAGTAATGAAGACATACACTTACACCAAGTAACAAAGACATACACTGACACCAAGTAACAAAGACATACACTGATACCCAGTAACACAGACACACACTTACACCAAGTAACAAAGGCATACACTGATACCCAGTAACACAGACACACACTTACACCAAGTAACAAAGACATACACTGACACCAAGTAACAAAGACATAGAGTTACACCACGTAACACAGACATACACTGACACCACGTAACAAAGACATACACTTACACCAAGTAACAAAGACATACAGTGACACCAGGTAACTCAGACATGCACTGATGCCCAGTAACACAGACACACACTTACACCAAGTAACACAGACACACACTTACACCAAGTAACACGGACATACACTGACACCAAGTTACAATGATATACACTGACACCCAGGAACACAGATACACAGTGACACCCAGTAACACTGAGAAACACTGACACCAAGTAACAAAGACACACACTGACACCAAGTAACACAGACATACACTGACACCAAGTAACAAAGACATCCACTTACACCAAGTACAAAGACATACACTGACACCAAGCAACAAAGACATACAATGATACCCAGTATCACAGACACGCACTGACACCCAGTAACAAAGACATACACTGACAACAAGTAACAAAGACAGACCCTGATACCCAGTAACACAGACACACACTTACACCAAGTAACAAAGACATACACTGATACCCAGTAACACAGACACACACTTACACCAAGTAACAAAGACATGCACTGACACCAAGTAACACAGACATACACTGGCACCAAGTAACAAAGACACACACATACACCAAGTACACAGACATACACTGACACCAAGTAACAAAGACATACACTGAAACCCAGTAACACAGACACACACTTACACCAAGTAACAAAGACAGACACTGATACCCAGTAACACAGACACACACTAACACCAAGTCACAAAGACATACACTAACACCCAGTAACAAAGACAAACACTGACACACAGGAACAAAGACACACACTGACACCAAGTAACAAAGACACACACTTACACCAAGGAACAAAGACATACACAGACACCAAGTAACAAAGACATACACTGACACCAAGTAACAAAGACATGCACTTACACCAAGTAACACAGACGTACACTGACACCAAGTAACAAAGACATACAATTACACCAAGTAACAAAGACATACACTGACACCAAGGAACAAAGACATACACTGATACCAGTAACACAGACGCACACTTACACCAAGTAACACAGACATACACTGACACCAAGTAACAAAGACATACACTGATACCCAGTAACACAGACACACACTTACACCAAGTAACAAAGACAGACAATGACACCAAGTAACAAAGACATTCACTGATACCCAGTAACACAGACACACACTTACAGCAAGTAACACAGACATACACTGACACCAAGTAACAAAGACATACACTTACACCAAGTAACAAAAACATGCACTGACACCAAGTAACAAAGACATACACTTACACCAAGTAACAAAGACAGACACTGACACCAAGTAACAAAGACATACACTTACACCAAGTAACACAGACATACACTGACACCAAGTAACAAAGACACACACTTACACCAAGTACACAGACATACACTGACACCAAGTAACAAAGACATACACTGATACACAGTAACACAGACACACACATACACCAAGTAACAAAGACAGACACTGATACCCTGTAACACAGACACACACTAACACCAAGTCACAAAGACATACACTGACACCCAGTAACAAAGACAAACACTGACACCCAGTAACAAAGACACACACTGACACGAAGTAAGAAAGACACACACTGACACCAAGTATCAAAGACATACACAGACACCAAGTAACAACGACATACACTGATACCCAGTTACACAGACACACACTTACACCAAGTAACAAAGACATACACTGATACCCAGCAACACAGACACACACTTACACCAAGTATCACAGACATACACAGACTCCAAGTAACAAAGACATACACTGATACCCAGTAACACAGACACACGCTGACACCATGTAACAAAGACATACAATGACACCAAGTAACAAAGCATACACTGACACCAAGTAACAAAGACACACACTTACACCAAGTAACACTGACATACACTGACACCAAGTAAAAAAGACACACACTTACACCAAGTAACACAGACATACACT
Source organism: Heterodontus francisci (assembly GCF_036365525.1). Lineage (NCBI taxonomy): Eukaryota > Metazoa > Chordata > Chondrichthyes > Heterodontiformes > Heterodontidae > Heterodontus > Heterodontus francisci. Next base: position 8,031,445 of record NW_027140986.1, on the reverse strand, counting down.
GACACCAAGTAACAAAGACATACACTGATACCCAGCAACACAGACACACACTTACAACAAGTAACAATGACATACACTGATACCCAGTAACACATACACACACTTACACCAAGTCACAAAGACATACACTGACACCAAGTAACAAAGGCATACACTGACACCCAGTAACAAAGACACACAATGATACCAAGTAACAAAGGCACACACTGACACCGAGTAACTAAGACATACACTGACACCCAGTAACACAGACACACACTTACACCAAGTAACAAGGACATACACTGACACCAAGTAACAAAGAAATTCACTGATACCCAGTAACACAGACACACACTTACACCAAGTAACAAAGACATACACTGACACCAAGTAACAAAGACATACACTGATACCCAGTAACACAGACATACACTTACACCAAGTAACAAAGGCATACACTGATACTCAGTTACACAGTCACACACTTACACCAAGTAACAAAGACATACACTGTCACCAAGTAACAAAGGCATATACTGACATCCAGTAACACAGACACACCCGGACACCCAGTAACAAAGACATACACTGACACCCATTAACAAAGACATTCACTGATACCCAGTAACACAGACACACACTTACACCAAGTAACAAAGACATACACTGACACCAAGTAACAAAGACATACACTGACACCAAGTAACAAAGACATACACTTACACAAAGTAACAAAGACATACACTGACACCAAGTAACAAATACATACACTGATACCCAGTAACACAGACACACACGTACACCAAGTAACACAGACATACACTGACACCAAGTAACAAAAGACATACACTGACACCATGTAACAAAGACGTACACTGATAACCAATAACACAGAGACACACTTACCCCAAGTAACAAAGAAAGACAAATACACCAAGTAACAAAGACATACACTGATACCCAGTAACACATACACACACTTACACCAAGTAACAGAGAGATACACTGACACCAAGTAACAAAGACATACACTTACAACAAGTAACAAAGACATGCACTGACACCAAGTAACAAAGACATACACTTAAACCAAGTACTAAAAACATACACTGACTCCAAGTAACAAAGACATACACTTACAACAAGTAACACAAACATACACTGACACCAAGTAACAAAGACACACACTTACACCAAGTACACAGACATGCACTGACACCAAGTAACAAAGACATACACTGACACTCAGTAACACAGACACACACTTACACCAAGTAACAAAGACAGAAACTGATACCCAGTAACACAGACACACACTTCCACCAAGTAACAAAGATATACACTGATACTCAGTTACACAGAAACACACCAACACCAAGTAACAAAGACATGCACTGATACCCAGTAACACATACACACACTTACACCAAGTAACAAGGACATACACTGACTCCAAGTAACAAAGAAATTCACTGAAACCCGGTAACACAGACACACACTTACACCAAGTAACAAAGACATACACTGACACCAAGTAACAAAGACATACACTGATACCCAGTAACACATACACACACTTACACCAAGTAACAGAGAGATACACTGACACCAAGTAACAAAGACATACACTTACACCAAGTAACAAAGACATGCACTGACTCCAAGTAACAAAGACATACACTTAAACCAAGTACTAAAAACATACACTGACTCCAAGTAACAAAGACATACACTTACAACAAGTAACACAAACATACACTGACACCAAGTAACAAAGACACACACTTACACCAAGTAACACGGACATACACTGACACCAAGTAACAAAGACATACACTGATACCCAGTAACACAGACACACACTTACACCAATTAACAAAGACAGACACTGATACCCAGCAATGCAGACACACACTTACACCAAGTCACAAAGACACACACTGACACCCAGTAACAAAGACAGACACTGATACACAATAACACAGACACACAGTTACACAAAGTAACAAAGACAGACACTGACACCAAGTAATAAAGACATACACTGACACCAATTAACAAAGACATACACTGATACCCAGAAACACAGGCACACACTTACACCAAGTAACAAAGACTTACACTGACACCAAGTAATGAAGACATACACTTACACCAAGTAACAAAGACATACACTGACACCAAGTAACAAAGACATACACTGATACCCAGTAACACAGACACACACTTACACCAAGTAACAAAGGCATACACTGATACCCAGTAACACAGACACACACTTACACCAAGTAACAAAGACATACACTGACACCAAGTAACAAAGACATAGAGTTACACCACGTAACACAGACATACACTGACACCACGTAACAAAGACATACACTTACACCAAGTAACAAAGACATACAGTGACACCAGGTAACTCAGACATGCACTGATGCCCAGTAACACAGACACACACTTACACCAAGTAACACAGACACACACTTACACCAAGTAACACGGACATACACTGACACCAAGTTACAATGACATACACTGACACCCAGGAACACAGATACACAGTGACACCCAGTAACACTGAGAAACACTGACACCAAGTAACAAAGACACACACTGACACCAAGTAACACAGACATACACTGACACCAAGTAACAAAGACATCCACTTACACCAAGTACAAAGACATACACTGACACCAAGCAACAAAGACATACAATGATACCCAGTATCACAGACACGCACTGACACCCAGTAACAAAGACATACACTGACAACAAGTAACAAAGACAGACCCTGATACCCAGTAACACAGACACACACTTACACCAAGTAACAAAGACATACACTGATACCCAGTAACACAGACACACACTTACACCAAGTAACAAAGACATGCACTGACACCAAGTAACACAGACATACACTGGCACCAAGTAACAAAGACACACACATACACCAAGTACACAGACATACACTGACACCAAGTAACAAAGACATACACTGAAACCCAGTAACACAGACACACACTTACACCAAGTAACAAAGACAGACACTGATACCCAGTAACACAGACACACACTAACACCAAGTCACAAAGACATACACTAACACCCAGTAACAAAGACAAACACTGACACACAGGAACAAAGACACACACTGACACCAAGTAACAAAGACACACACTTACACCAAGGAACAAAGACATACACAGACACCAAGTAACAAAGACATACACTGACACCAAGTAACAAAGACATGCACTTACACCAAGTAACACAGACGTACACTGACACCAAGTAACAAAGACATACAATTACACCAAGTAACAAAGACATACACTGACACCAAGGAACAAAGACATACACTGATACCAGTAACACAGACGCACACTTACACCAAGTAACACAGACATACACTGACACCAAGTAACAAAGACATACACTGATACCCAGTAACACAGACACACACTTACACCAAGTAACAAAGACAGACAATGACACCAAGTAACAAAGACATTCACTGATACCCAGTAACACAGACACACACTTACAGCAAGTAACACAGACATACACTGACACCAAGTAACAAAGACATACACTTACACCAAGTAACAAAAACATGCACTGACACCAAGTAACAAAGACATACACTTACACCAAGTAACAAAGACAGACACTGACACCAAGTAACAAAGACATACACTTACACCAAGTAACACAGACATACACTGACACCAAGTAACAAAGACACACACTTACACCAAGTACACAGACATACACTGACACCAAGTAACAAAGACATACACTGATACACAGTAACACAGACACACACATACACCAAGTAACAAAGACAGACACTGATACCCTGTAACACAGACACACACTAACACCAAGTCACAAAGACATACACTGACACCCAGTAACAAAGACAAACACTGACACCCAGTAACAAAGACACACACTGACACGAAGTAAGAAAGACACACACTGACACCAAGTATCAAAGACATACACAGACACCAAGTAACAACGACATACACTGATACCCAGTTACACAGACACACACTTACACCAAGTAACAAAGACATACACTGATACCCAGCAACACAGACACACACTTACACCAAGTATCACAGACATACACAGACTCCAAGTAACAAAGACATACACTGATACCCAGTAACACAGACACACGCTGACACCATGTAACAAAGACATACAATGACACCAAGTAACAAAGCATACACTGACACCAAGTAACAAAGACACACACTTACACCAAGTAACACTGACATACACTGACACCAAGTAAAAAAGACACACACTTACACCAAGTAACACAGACATACACTGACACCAAGTAACAAAGACATACACTGATACCCAGCAACACAGACACACACTTACAACAAGTAACAATGACATACACTGATACCCAGTAACACATACACACACTTACACCAAGTCACAAAGACATACACTGACACCAAGTAACAAAGGCATACACTGACACCCAGTAACAAAGACACACAATGATACCAAGTAACAAAGGCACACACTGACACCGAGTAACTAAGACATACACTGACACCCAGTAACACAGACACACACTTACACCAAGTAACAAGGACATACACTGACACCAAGTAACAAAGAAATTCACTGATACCCAGTAACACAGACACACACTTACACCAAGTAACAAAGACATACACTGACACCAAGTAACAAAGACATACACTGATACCCAGTAACACAGACATACACTTACACCAAGTAACAAAGGCATACACTGATACTCAGTTACACAGTCACACACTTACACCAAGTAACAAAGACATACACTGTCACCAAGTAACAAAGGCATATACTGACATCCAGTAACACAGACACACCCGGACACCCAGTAACAAAGACATACACTGACACCCATTAACAAAGACATTCACTGATACCCAGTAACACAGACACACACTTACACCAAGTAACAAAGACATACACTGACACCAAGTAACAAAGACATACACTGACACCAAGTAACAAAGACATACACTTACACAAAGTAACAAAGACATACACTGACACCAAGTAACAAATACATACACTGATACCCAGTAACACAGACACACACGTACACCAAGTAACACAGACATACACTGACACCAAGTAACAAAAGACATACACTGACACCATGTAACAAAGACGTACACTGATAACCAATAACACAGAGACACACTTACCCCAAGTAACAAAGAAAGACAAATACACCAAGTAACAAAGACATACACTGATACCCAGTAACACATACACACACTTACACCAAGTAACAGAGAGATACACTGACACCAAGTAACAAAGACATACACTTACAACAAGTAACAAAGACATGCACTGACACCAAGTAACAAAGACATACACTTAAACCAAGTACTAAAAACATACACTGACTCCAAGTAACAAAGACATACACTTACAACAAGTAACACAAACATACACTGACACCAAGTAACAAAGACACACACTTACACCAAGTACACAGACATGCACTGACACCAAGTAACAAAGACATACACTGACACTCAGTAACACAGACACACACTTACACCAAGTAACAAAGACAGAAACTGATACCCAGTAACACAGACACACACTTCCACCAAGTAACAAAGATATACACTGATACTCAGTTACACAGAAACACACCAACACCAAGTAACAAAGACATGCACTGATACCCAGTAACACATACACACACTTACACCAAGTAACAAGGACATACACTGACTCCAAGTAACAAAGAAATTCACTGAAACCCGGTAACACAGACACACACTTACACCAAGTAACAAAGACATACACTGACACCAAGTAACAAAGACATACACTGATACCCAGTAACACATACACACACTTACACCAAGTAACAGAGAGATACACTGACACCAAGTAACAAAGACATACACTTACACCAAGTAACAAAGACATGCACTGACTCCAAGTAACAAAGACATACACTTAAACCAAGTACTAAAAACATACACTGACTCCAAGTAACAAAGACATACACTTACAACAAGTAACACAAACATACACTGACACCAAGTAACAAAGACACACACTTACACCAAGTACACAGACATGCACTGACACCAAGTAACAAAGACATACACTGACACTCAGTAACACAGACACACACTTACACCAAGTAACAAAGGCAGAAACTGATACCCAGTAACACAGACACACACTTCCACCAAGTAACAAAGATATACACTGATACTCAGTTACACAGAAACACACCAACACCAAGTAACAAAGACATGCACTGATACCCAGTAACACATACACACACTTACACCACGTAACAAGGACATACACTGACTCCAAGTAACAAAGAAATTCACTGAAACCCGGTAACACAGACACACACTTACACCAAGTAACAAAGACATACACTGACACCAAGTAACAAAGACATACGCTGATACCCAGTAACACAGACATACACTGACACCAAGTAACAAAGACATGCACTGATACTCAGTTACACAGACACACACTTACACCAAGTAACAAAGACATACACTGACACAAAGTAACAAAGGCATACATTGACACCCAGTAACAAAGACATACACTGACATCCAGTAACACAGACACACACGGACACCAAGTAACAAAGACATACACTGACACCCATTAACAAAAATATACACTGACACCCAGTAACAAAGACATACACTGACACCAAGTAACAAAGACATTCACTGATACCCAGTAACACAGACACACACTTACACCAAGTAACAAAGACATACACAGATACTCAGTAACACAGACACACTTACACCAAGTAACAAAGACATACACTGACACCAAGTAACAAAGACATACACTTATACCCAGTAACACAGACACACACTTACACCAAGTAACAAAGACATACACAGATACTCAGTAACACAGACACACTTACACCAAGTAACAAAGACATACACTGACACCAAGTAACAAAGACAGACACTTACACCAAGTAACAAAAAGATACACTGACACCCAGTAACAAAGACATACACTGACACCAAGTAACAAAGACATTCACTGATACCCAGTAACACAGACACAAACTTACACCAAGTAACAAAGACATACACTGACACCAAGTAACAAAGACATGCACTGACACCAAGTAACAAAGGCATACACTGACACCCAGTAACAAAGACATACACTGACATCCAGTAACACAGACACACACGGACACCAAGTAACAAAGACATACACTGACACCAAGTAACAAAGACATACACTTACACCAAGTAACAAAGACATACACTGACACCAAGTAACAAAGACATACACTGATACCCAGTAACACAGACACACACTTACACCAAATAACACAGACATACACTGACACCAAGTAACAAAGACATACACTGACATCCAGTAACACAGACACACACGGACACCAAGTAACAAAGACATACACTGACACCATGTAACAAAGACATACACTGATAACCAATAACACAGACACACACTGACACCAAGTAACAAAGAAAGACAAAGACACCAAGTAACAAAGACATACACTGATACCCAGTAACACATACACACACTTACACCAAGTAACAGAGAGCTACACTGACACCAAGTAACAAAGACATACACTGACACCCAGTAACACAGACAGACACTTACACCAGGTAACAAAGACAGAAACTGATACCCAGTAAAACAGACACACACTTACACCAAGTAACAAAGACATACACTGATACTGAGTTACACAGAAACACACCAACACCAAGTAACAAAGACATACACTGATACCCAGTAACACATACACACACTTACACCAAGTAACAAGGACATACACTGACACCAAGTAACAAAGAAATTCACTGATACCCAGTAACACAAACACACACTTACACCAAGTAACAAAGACATACACTGACACCCATTAACAAAAACGTACACTGACACCCAGTAACAAAGACATACACTGACACCAAGTAACAAAGACATTCACTGATACCCAGTAACACAGACAAACACTTACACCAAGTAACAAAGACATACACTGACAGCAAGTAACAAAGACATACACTGATACCCAGAAACACAGACACACACTTACACCAAGGAACCAAGACATGCAATGATACTCAGTAACACAGACACACACTTACACCAAGTAACAAAGACAAACACTGACACCAAGTAACAAAGACATACACTTACACCTAGTAACAAAGACATACACTGACACGAAGTAACAAAGGCATACACTGATACCCAGTAACACAGACACACAATTACACCAAGTAACACAGACATACACTGACACCAAGTAACAAAGACATACACTGACACCAAGTAACGAAGACATACACTGATACCCAGTAACACAGACACACACTTACACCAAGTAACAAAGACAGACAATGACACCAAGTAACAAGGACATACAGTTACACCAAGTAACACAGACATACACTGACACCAAGTAACAAAGACACACACTGACACCAAGTACACTGACATACACTGACACCAAGTAACAAAGACATACACTGACACCCAGTAACACAGACACACACTTACACCAAGTAGCAAAGACATACACAGATACTCCGTTACACATAAACACACCAACACCAAGTAACAAAGACATACACTGACACCAAGTAACAAAGGCATACACTGACACCCAGTAACAAAGACATACACTGACACCCAGTAACACAGACACACACGGACACCAAGTAACAAAGACATACACTGACACCCATTAACAAAAACGTACACTGACACCCAGTAACAAAGACATACACTGACACCAAGTAACAAAGACATTCACTGATACCCATTAACACAGACACACACTTACACCATGTAACAAAGACATACACTGACAGCAAGTAACAAAGACATACACTGACAGCAAGTAACAAAGACATACACTGATACCCAGAAACACAGACACACACTTACAGCAAGGAACAAAGACATACACTGATACTCAGTAACACAGACATACACTTACACAAAGTAACAAAGACATACACTGACACGAAGTAACAAAGGCATACACTGATACCCAGTAACACAGACACACAATTACACCAAGTAACACAGACAGACACTGACACCAAGTAACAAAGACATACACTGATGCCCAGTAACACATACACACACTTACACCAAGTAACAGAGACATACACTGACACCAAGTAACAAAGACATACACTTACTCGAAGTAACAAAGACATGCACTGACACCAAGTAACAAAGACATCCACTTACACCAAGTACCAAAAACATACACTGACACCAAGTAACAAAGACATACACTGACACCAAGTAACACAAATATACACTGACACCAAGTAACAAAGGCACACACTTACACCAAGTACACAGACATGCACTGACACCAAGTCACAAAGACATACACTGACACCCAGGAACACAGACACACACTTACACCAAGTAACAAAGACATACACTGATACTCAGTTGCACAGAAACACACCAACACCAAGTAACAAAGACATACACTGATACCCAGTAACACATACACACACTTACACCAAGTAACAAGGACATACACTGACACCAAGTAACAAAGAAATTCACTGATACCCAGTAACACAGACACACACTTACACCAAGTAACAAAGACATACACTGACACCAAGTAACAAAGACATGCACTGATACCCAGTAACACAGACATACACTTACACCAAGTAACAAAGGCATACACTGATACTCAGTTACACAGGCACACACTTACACCAAGTAACAAAGACATACACTTACCCCAAGTAACAAAGGCATACACTGACACCCAGTAACAAAGACATACACTGTCATGCAGTAACACAGAGACACACGGACACCAAGTAACAAAGACATACACTGACACCGATTAACAAAAACATACACTGACACCCAGTAACAAAGACATACACCTACACCAAGTAACAAAGACATTCACTGATACCCAGTAACACAGACACACACTTACACCAAGTAACAAAGACATACACTGACACCAAGTAACAAAGACATACACTGATACCCAGTAACACAGACACACACTTACACCAAGTAACAAAGACATACACAGATACTCAGCAACACAGACACACACTTACACCAAGTAACAAAGACATACACTGACACCAAGTAACAAAGACATACACTGATAACCAGTAACACAGACATACACTTACACCAAGTAACAAAGGCATACACTGATACTCAGTTACACAGACACACACTTACACCAAGTAACAAAGACATACACTTACACCAAGTAACAAAGGCATACACTGACACCCAGTAACAAAGACAGACACTGACATCCAGTAACACAGACACACACGGACACCAAGTAACAAAGACATACACTGACACCCATTAACAAAAACATACACTGACACCCAGTAACAAAGACATACACTGACACCAAGTAACAAAGACATTCACTGATACCCAGTAACACAGACACACACTTACACCAAGTAACAAAGACATACACTGACACCAAATAACAAAGACATACACTGATACCCAGTAACACAGACACACACTTACACCAAGTAACAAAGACATACACAGATACTCAGCAACACAGACACACACTTACACCAAGTAACAAAGACATACATTGACACCAAGTAACAAAGACATACACTTACACCAAGTAACAAAGACATACACTGACACCAAGTAACAAAGACATACACTGATACCCAGTAACACAGACACACACTTACACCAAGTAACAAAGACATACACAGATAATCAGTAACACAGACACACACTTACACCAAGTAACAAAGACATACACTGACACCAAGTAACAAAGACATTCACTGATACCCAGTAACACAGACACACAATTACACCAAGTAACACAGACAGACACTGACACCAAGTAACAAAGACATACACTGATACCCAGTAACACAGACATACACATACACCAAGTAACAAAGGCATACACTGATACTCAGTTACACAGACACACACTTACACCAAGTAACAAAGACATACACTTACACCAAGTAACAAAGGCATACACTGACACCCAGTAACAAAGACATACACAGACATCCAGTAACACAGACACACACGGACACCAAGTAACAAAGACATACACTGACACCCATTAACAAAAACATACACTGACACCCAGTAACAAAGACATACACTGACACCAAGTAACAAAGACATTCACTGATACCCAGTAACACAGACACACACATACACCAAGTAACAAAGACATACACTGACACCAAGTAACAAAGACATACACTGATACGCAGTAACACAGACACACACTTACACCAAGTAGCAAAGACATACACAGATACTCAGCAACACAGACACACACTTACACCAAGTAACAAAGACATACACTGACACCAAGTAACAAAGACATACACTTACACCAGGTAACAAAGACATACACTGACACCAAGTAACAAAGACATACACTGATACCCAGTAACACAGACACACACTTACACCAAGTCACAAAGACATACACAGATACTCAGTAACACAGACACACACTTACACCAAGTAACAAAGACATACACTGACACCAAGTAACAAAGACATACACTTACACCAAGTAACAAAAACATACACTGACACCCAGTAACAAAGACATACACTGACACCAAGTAACAAAGACATTCACTGATACCCAGTAACACAGACACAAACTTACACCAAGTAACAAAGACATACACTGACACCAAGTAACATAGACATACACTGACACCAAGTAACAAAGGCATACACTGACACCCAGTAACAAAGACATACACTGACATCCAGTAACACAGACACACACGGACACCAAGTAACGAAGACATACACTGACAGCAAGTAACAAAGACATACACTTACACCAAGTAACAAAGACATACACTGACACCAAGTAACAAAGACATACACTGATACCCAGTAACACAGACACACACTTACACCAAGTAACACAGACATGCACTGACACCAAGTAACAAAGACATACACTGACACCATGTAACAAAGACATACACTGATAACCAATAACACAGACACACACTTACACCAAGTAACAAAGAAAGACAAAGACACCAAGTAACAAAGACATACACTGATACCCAGTAACACATACACACACTTACACCAAGTAACAGAGAGATACACTGACACCAAGTAACAAAGAAATACACTTACACCAAGTAACAAAGACATGCACTGACACCAAGTAACAAAGACATACACTTACACCAAGTACCAAAAACATACAGTGACACCAAGTAACAAAGACATACACTGACACCCAGTAACACAGACACACACTTACACCAAGTAACAAAGACAGAAACTGATACCCAGTAACACAGACACACACTTACACCAAGTAACAAAGACATACATTGATACTCAGTTACACAGAAACACACCAACACCAAGTAACAAAGACATACACTGATACCCAGTAACACATACACACACTTACACCAAGTAACAAGGACATACACTGACACCAAGTAACAAAGAAATTCACTGATACCCAGTAACACAGACACACACTTACACCAAGTAACAAAGACATACACTGACACCAAGTAGCAAAGACATACACTGATACTCAGTAACACAGACATACACTTACACCAAGTAACAAAGGCATACACTGATACTCAGTTACACAGACACACACTTACACCAAGTAACAAAGACATACACTTACACCAAGTAACAAAGGCATACACTGACACCCAGTAACAAAGACATACACTGACATCCAGTAACACAGACACACACGGACACCAAGTAACAAAGACATACACTGACACCCATTAACAAAAACATACACTGACACCCAGTAACAAAGACATACACTGACACCAAGTAAGAAAGACATTCACTGATACCCAGTAACACAGACACACACTTACACCAAGTAACAAAGACATACACAGATACTCAGTAACACAGACACACACTTACACCAAGTAACAAAGACATACACTGACCCCAAGTAACAAAGACATACACTTACACCAAGTCACAAAGACATACACTGACACCAAGTAACAAAGACATACACTGATACCCAGTAACACAGACACACACTTACACCAAGTAACACAGACATACACTGACACCAAGTAACAAAGACATACACTGACACCATGTAACAAAGACATACACTGATAATCAATAACACAGACACACACTTACACCAAGTAACAAAGAAAGACAAAGACACCAAGTAACAAAGACATACACTGATACCCAGTAACACATACACACACTTACACCAAGTAACAGAGAGATACACAGACACCAAGTAACAAAGACAGGCACTGACACCAAGTAACAAAGACATACACTTACACCAAGTACCAAAAACATACACTGACACCAAGTAACAAAGACATACACTTACACCAAGTAACACAAACATACACTGAAACCAAGTAACAAAGACATACACTGACACGCAGTAACACAGACACACACTTACACCAAGTAACAAAGACAGAAACTGATACCCAGTAACACAGACACACACGTACACCAAGTAACAAAGACATACACTGATACTCAGTTACACAGAAACACACCAACACCAAGTAACAAAGACATACGCTGACACCCAGTAACAAAGACATACACTGACACCAAGTACACAGACACACACGCACACCAAGTAACAAAGACATACACTGACACCCATTCACAAAAACGTACACTGACACCCACTAACAAAGACATACGCGGACACCAAGTAACAAAGACATTCACTGATACCCAGTAACACAGACATACACGGACACCAAGTAACAAAGACATACACTAACAGCATGTAACAAAGACATACACTGACAGCAAGTAACAAAGACATACACTGATACCCAGAAGCACAGACACACACATACCCCAAGGAACCAAGACATGCACTGATACTCAGTAACACAGACACACACTTACACCAAGTAACAAAGACATACACTGACACCAAGTAACAAAGACATACACTTACACCAAGTAACAAAGACATACACTGACACGAAGTAACAAAGGCATACACTGATACCCAGTAACACAGACATACACTTACACCAAGTAACAAAGACAGACAATGACACCAAGTAACAAGGACATATACTTACACCAAGTAACACAGCCATACACTGACACCAAGTAACAAAGACACACACTGACACCAAGTAACAAAGACACACACTGACACCAAGTACACTGACATACACTGACACCAAGTAACAAAGTCATACACTTGTACCCAATAACACAGACATACACTTACACCAAGTAACAAAGGCATACACTGATACTCAGTTACACAGACACACACTTACACCAAGTAACAAAGACATACACTTACACCAGGTAACAAAGGCATACACTGACACCCAGTAACAAAGACATACACAGACATCCAGTAACACAGACACACACGGACACCAAGTAACAAAGACATACACTGACACCCATTAACAAAAACATACACTGACACCCAGTAACAAAGACATACACTGACACCAAGTAACAAAGACATTCACTGATACCCAGTAACACAGACACACACATACACCAAGTAACAAAGACATACACTGACACCAAGTAACAAAGACATACACTGATACGCAGTAACACAGACACACACTTACACCAAGTAACAAAGACATACACAGATACTCGGCAACACAGACACACACTTACACCAAGTAACAAAGACATACACTGACACCAAGTAACAAAGACATACACTTACACCAAGTAACAAAGACATACACTGACACCAAGTAACAAAGACATACACTGATACCCAGTAACACAGACACACACTTACATCAAGTCACAAAGACATACACTGACACCAAGTTACAAAGACATACACTTACACCAAGTAACAAAAACATACACTGACACCCAGTAACAAAGACATACACTGACACCAAGTAACAAAGACATTCACTGATACCCAGTAACACAGACACAAACTTACACCAAGTAACAAAGACATACACTGACACCAAGTAACAAAGGCATACACTGACACCCAGTAACAAAGACATACACTGACATCCAGTAACACAGACACACACGGACACCAAGTAACAAAGACATACACTGACAGCAAGTAACAAAGACATACACTTACACCAAGTAACAAAGACATACACTGACACCAAGTAACAAAGACATACACTGATACCCAGTAACACAGACACACACTTACGCCAAGTAACACAGACATGCACTGACACCAAGTAACAAAGACATACACTGACACCATGTAACAAAGACATACACTGATAACCAATAACACAGACACACACTTACACCAAGTAACAAAGAAAGACAAAGAAACCAAGTAACAAAGACATACACTGACATCCAGTAACACAGACACACACGGACACCAAGTAACAAAGACATACATTGACACCAAGTAACAAAGACATACACTTACACCAAGTAACAAAGACATACACTGACACCAAGTAACAAAGACATACACTGATACCCAGTAACACAGACACACACTTACACCAAGTAACAAAGACATACACAGATAATCAGTAACACAGACACACACTTACACCAAGTAACAAAGACATACACTGACACCAAGTAACAAAGACATTCACTGATACCCAGTAACACAGACACACAATTACACCAAGTAACACAGACAGACACTGACACCAAGTAACAAAGACATACACTGATACCCAGTAACACAGACATACACATACACCAAGTAACAAAGGCATACACTGATACTCAGTTACACAGACACACACTTACACCAAGTAACAAAGACATACACTTACACCAAGTAACAAAGGCATACACTGACACCCAGTAACAAAGACATACACAGACATCCAGTAACACAGACACACACGGACACCAAGTAACAAAGACATACACTGACACCCATTAACAAAAACATACACTGACACCCAGTAACAAAGACATACACTGACACCAAGTAACAAAGACATTCACTGATACCCAGTAACACAGACACACACATACACCAAGTAACAAAGACATACACTGACACCAAGTAACAAAGACATACACTGATACGCAGTAACACAGACACACACTTACACCAAGTAGCAAAGACATACACAGATACTCAGCAACACAGACACACACTTACACCAAGTAACAAAGACATACACTGACACCAAGTAACAAAGACATACACTTACACCAGGTAACAAAGACATACACTGACACCAAGTAACAAAGACATACACTGATACCCAGTAACACAGACACACACTTACACCAAGTCACAAAGACATACACAGATACTCAGTAACACAGACACACACTTACACCAAGTAACAAAGACATACACTGACACCAAGTAACAAAGACATACACTTACACCAAGTAACAAAAACATACACTGACACCCAGTAACAAAGACATACACTGACACCAAGTAACAAAGACATTCACTGATACCCAGTAACACAGACACAAACTTACACCAAGTAACAAAGACATACACTGACACCAAGTAACATAGACATACACTGACACCAAGTAACAAAGGCATACACTGACACCCAGTAACAAAGACATACACTGACATCCAGTAACACAGACACACACGGACACCAAGTAACGAAGACATACACTGACAGCAAGTAACAAAGACATACACTTACACCAAGTAACAAAGACATACACTGACACCAAGTAACAAAGACATACACTGATACCCAGTAACACAGACACACACTTACACCAAGTAACACAGACATGCACTGACACCAAGTAACAAAGACATACACTGACACCATGTAACAAAGACATACACTGATAACCAATAACACAGACACACACTTACACCAAGTAACAAAGAAAGACAAAGACACCAAGTAACAAAGACATACACTGATACCCAGTAACACATACACACACTTACACCAAGTAACAGAGAGATACACTGACACCAAGTAACAAAGAAATACACTTACACCAAGTAACAAAGACATGCACTGACACCAAGTAACAAAGACATACACTTACACCAAGTACCAAAAACATACAGTGACACCAAGTAACAAAGACATACACTGACACCCAGTAACACAGACACACACTTACACCAAGTAACAAAGACAGAAACTGATACCCAGTAACACAGACACACACTTACACCAAGTAACAAAGACATACATTGATACTCAGTTACACAGAAACACACCAACACCAAGTAACAAAGACATACACTGATACCCAGTAACACATACACACACTTACACCAAGTAACAAGGACATACACTGACACCAAGTAACAAAGAAATTCACTGATACCCAGTAACACAGACACACACTTACACCAAGTAACAAAGACATACACTGACACCAAGTAGCAAAGACATACACTGATACTCAGTAACACAGACATACACTTACACCAAGTAACAAAGGCATACACTGATACTCAGTTACACAGACACACACTTACACCAAGTAACAAAGACATACACTTACACCAAGTAACAAAGGCATACACTGACACCCAGTAACAAAGACATACACTGACATCCAGTAACACAGACACACACGGACACCAAGTAACAAAGACATACACTGACACCCATTAACAAAAACATACACTGACACCCAGTAACAAAGACATACACTGACACCAAGTAAGAAAGACATTCACTGATACCCAGTAACACAGACACACACTTACACCAAGTAACAAAGACATACACAGATACTCAGTAACACAGACACACACTTACACCAAGTAACAAAGACATACACTGACCCCAAGTAACAAAGACATACACTTACACCAAGTCACAAAGACATACACTGACACCAAGTAACAAAGACATACACTGATACCCAGTAACACAGACACACACTTACACCAAGTAACACAGACATACACTGACACCAAGTAACAAAGACATACACTGACACCATGTAACAAAGACATACACTGATAATCAATAACACAGACACACACTTACACCAAGTAACAAAGAAAGACAAAGACACCAAGTAACAAAGACATACACTGATACCCAGTAACACATACACACACTTACACCAAGTAACAGAGAGATACACAGACACCAAGTAACAAAGACAGGCACTGACACCAAGTAACAAAGACATACACTTACACCAAGTACCAAAAACATACACTGACACCAAGTAACAAAGACATACACTTACACCAAGTAACACAAACATACACTGAAACCAAGTAACAAAGACATACACTGACACGCAGTAACACAGACACACACTTACACCAAGTAACAAAGACAGAAACTGATACCCAGTAACACAGACACACACGTACACCAAGTAACAAAGACATACACTGATACTCACTTACACAGAAACACACCAACACCAAGTAACAAAGACATACGCTGACACCCAGTAACAAAGACATACACTGACACCAAGTACACAGACACACACGCACACCAAGTAACAAAGACATACACTGACACCCATTCACAAAAACGTACACTGACACCCACTAACAAAGACATACGCGGACACCAAGTAACAAAGACATTCACTGATACCCAGTAACACAGACATACACGGACACCAAGTAACAAAGACATACACTAACAGCATGTAACAAAGACATACACTGACAGCAAGTAACAAAGACATACACTGATACCCAGAAGCACAGACACACACATACCCCAAGGAACCAAGACATGCACTGATACTCAGTAACACAGACACACACTTACACCAAGTAACAAAGACATACACTGACACCAAGTAACAAAGACATACACTTACACCAAGTAACAAAGACATACACTGACACGAAGTAACAAAGGCATACACTGATACCCAGTAACACAGACATACACTTACACCAAGTAACAAAGACAGACAATGACACCAAGTAACAAGGACATATACTTACACCAAGTAACACAGCCATACACTGACACCAAGTAACAAAGACACACACTGACACCAAGTAACAAAGACACACACTGACACCAAGTACACTGACATACACTGACACCAAGTAACAAAGTCATACACTTGTACCCAATAACACAGACATACACTTACACCAAGTAACAAAGGCATACACTGATACTCAGTTACACAGACACACACTTACACCAAGTAACAAAGACATACACTTACACCAGGTAACAAAGGCATACACTGACACCCAGTAACAAAGACATACACAGACATCCAGTAACACAGACACACACGGACACCAAGTAACAAAGACATACACTGACACCCATTAACAAAAACATACACTGACACCCAGTAACAAAGACATACACTGACACCAAGTAACAAAGACATTCACTGATACCCAGTAACACAGACACACACATACACCAAGTAACAAAGACATACACTGACACCAAGTAACAAAGACATACACTGATACGCAGTAACACAGACACACACTTACACCAAGTAACAAAGACATACACAGATACTCGGCAACACAGACACACACTTACACCAAGTAACAAAGACATACACTGACACCAAGTAACAAAGACATACACTTACACCAAGTAACAAAGACATACACTGACACCAAGTAACAAAGACATACACTGATACCCAGTAACACAGACACACACTTACATCAAGTCACAAAGACATACACTGACACCAAGTTACAAAGACATACACTTACACCAAGTAACAAAAACATACACTGACACCCAGTAACAAAGACATACACTGACACCAAGTAACAAAGACATTCACTGATACCCAGTAACACAGACACAAACTTACACCAAGTAACAAAGACATACACTGACACCAAGTAACAAAGGCATACACTGACACCCAGTAACAAAGACATACACTGACATCCAGTAACACAGACACACACGGACACCAAGTAACAAAGACATACACTGACAGCAAGTAACAAAGACATACACTTACACCAAGTAACAAAGACATACACTGACACCAAGTAACAAAGACATACACTGATACCCAGTAACACAGACACACACTTACGCCAAGTAACACAGACATGCACTGACACCAAGTAACAAAGACATACACTGACACCATGTAACAAAGACATACACTGATAACCAATAACACAGACACACACTTACACCAAGTAACAAAGAAAGACAAAGAAACCAAGTAACAAAGACATACACTGATACCCAGTAACACATACACACACTTACACCAAGTAACAGAGAGATACACTGACACCAAGTAACAAAGAAATACACTTACACCAAGTAACACAGACATGCACTGACACCAAGTAACAAAGAAATACACTTACCCCAAGTACCAAAAACATACAGTGACACCAAGTAACAAAGACATACACCTACACCAAGTAACACAAATATACACTGACACCAAGTAACAAAGACACACACTTACACCAAGTACACAGACATGCACTGACACCAAGTAACAAAGACATACACTGACACCCAGTAACACAGACACACACTTACACCAAGTAACAAAGACAGAAACTGATACCCAGTAACACAGACACACACTTACACCAAGTAACAAAGACATACACTGATACTCAGTTACACAGAAACACACCAACACCAAGTAACAAAGACATACACTGATACCCAGTAACACATACACATACTTACACCAAGTAACAAGGACATACACTGACACCAAGTAACAAAGAAATTCACTGATACCCAGTAACACAGAGACACACTTACACCAAGTAACAAAGACATACACTGACACCAAGTAACAAAGACATACCCTGATACTCAGTAACACAGACATACACTTACACCAAGTAACAAAGGCATACACTGATACTCAGTTACACAGACACACACTTACACCAAGTAACAAAGACATACACTTACACCAAGTAACAAAGGCATACACTGACACCCAGTAACAAAGACATACACTGCCATCCAGTAACACAGACACACACGGACACCAAGTAACAAAGACATACACTGACACCCATTAACAAAAACATACACTGACACCCAGTAACAAAGACATACACTGACACCAAGTAACAAAGATATTCACTGATACCCAGTAACACAGACACACACTTACACCAAGTAACAAAGACATACATTGACAGCAAGTAACAAAGACATACACTGATACCCAGTAACACAGACACACACTTACACCAAGTAACAAAGACATACACAGATACTCAGTAACACAGACACACACTTACACCAAGTAACAAAGACATACACTGACACCAAGTAACAAAGACATACACTTACACCAAGTCACAAAGACATACACTGACACCAAGTAACAAAGACATACACTGATACCCAGTAACACAGACAGACACTTACACCAAGTAACACAGACATACACTGACACCAAGTAACAAAGACATACACTGACACCATGTAACAAAGACATACACTGATAATCAATAACACAGACACACACTTACACCAAGTAACAAAGAAAGACAAAGACACCAAGTAGCAAAGACATACACTGATACCCAGTAACACATACACACACTTACACCAAGTAACAGAGAGATACACTGACACCAAGTAACAAAGACAGGCACTGACACCAAGTAACAAAGACATACACTTACACCAAGTACCAAAAACATACACTGACACCAAGTAACGAAGACATACACTTACACCAAGTAACACAAACATACACTGAAACCAAGTAACAAAGACACACACTTACACCAAGTACACAGACATACACTGACACCAAGTAACAAAGACATACACTGACACCCAGTAACACAGACACACACTTACACCAAGTAACAAAGACAGAAACTGATACTCAGTTACACAGAAATACTCCAACACCAAGTAACAAAGACATACACTGACACCAAGTAACAAAGGCATACACTGACACCCAGTAACAAAGACATACACTGACACCAAGTACACAGACACACACGCACACCAAGTAACAAAGACATACACTGACACCCATTAACAAAAACGTACACTGACACCCAGTAACAAAGACATACGCGGACACCAAGTAACAAAGACATTCACTGATACCCAGTAACACAGACATACACTTACACCAAGTAACAATGACATACACTGACACCAAGTAACAAAGACATACACTTACACCAAGTAACAAAGACATACACTGACACGAAGTAACAAAGGCATGCACTGATACCCAGTAACACAGACACACAATTACACCTAGTAACACAGACATACACTGACACCAAGTAACAAAGACATACACTGACACCAAGTTACGAAGACATACACTGAAACCCAGTAACACAGACACACACTTACACCAAGTAACAAAGACAGACAATGGCACCAAGTAACAAGGACATACACTTACACGAAGTAACACAGCCATACACTGACACCAAGTAACAAAGACACACACTGACACCAAGTAACAAAGACACACACTGACACCAAGTACACTGACATACACTGACACCAAGTAACAAAGACATACACTGACACCCAGTAACACAGACACACACTTACACCAAGTAGCAAAGACATACACAGATACTCAGTTACACAGACACACACTTACACCAAGTAACACAGACATACACTGACACCAAGTAACAAAGACATACACTGATACCCAGTAACACAGACACACACTTACACCAAGTAACAATGACAGACACTGATACCCAGGCACACATACACACACTTACACCAAGTTCACAGACATACACTGACACCCAGTAACACAGACACACACTTACACCAAGTAACAAAGACAGAAACTGATACCCAGTAACACAGACATACACTTGCACCAAGTAACAAAGACATACACTGATACTCAGTTACACATAAACACACCAACACCAAGTAACAAAGACATACACTGACACCAAGTAACAAAGACATACACTGACACCCATTAACAAAAACGTAAACTGACACCCAGTAACAAAGACATACACTGACACCCAGTAACAAAGACATACACTGAGACCCAGTAACACAGACACACACGGACACCAAGTAACAAAGACATACACTGACAGCAAGTAACAAAGATATACACTGACACCAAGTAACAAAGACATACACTGATACCCAGAAACACAGAACCACACTTCCAGCAAGGAACCAAGACATACACTGATACTCAGTCACACAGACACACACTTACACCAAGTAACAAAGACATACACTGACACCAAGTAACAAATACATACACTTACACCAAGTAACAAAGACATACACTGACACGATGTAACAAAGGCATACACTGATACCCAGAAACACAGACACACAATTACACCAAGTAACACAGACAGACACTGACACCAAGTAACAAAGACATACACTGATACCCAGTAACACATACACACACTTACACCAAGTAACAGAGACATACACTGACACCAAGTAACAAAGACATACACTTACTCCAAGTAACAAAGACATGCACTGACACCAAGTAACAAAGACATACACTGATACCCAGTAACACATACACACACTTACACCAAGTAACAGAGACATACACTGACACCAAGTAACAAAGACATACACTTACTCCAAGAAACAAAGACATGCACTGACACCAAGTAACAAAGACATACACTTACACCAAGCACCAAGAACATACAGTGACACCAAGTAACAAAGACATACACTTGCACCAAGTAACACAAATATACACTGACACCAAGTAACAAAGACACACACTTACACCAAGTACACAGACATTCACTGACACAAAGTAACAAAGACATACACTGATACTCAGTTACACAGAAACACACCAACACCAAGTAACAAAGACATACACTGATACCCAGTAACACATACACACACTTACACCAAGTAACAAGGACATACACTGACACCAAGTAACAAAGACATACACTGATACCCAGTAACACAGACATACACTTACACCAAGTAACAAAGGCATACACTGATGCTCAGTTACACAGACACACACTTACACCAAGTAACAAAGACATACACTTACACCAAGTAACAAAGGCATACACTGACACCAAGTAACAAAGACATACACTGACATCCAGTAACAAAGTCATACACTGACACCCATTAACAAAAACATACACTGACACCAAGTAACAAAGACATTCACTGATACCCAGTAACGCAGACACACACTTACACCAAGTAACACAGACATACACTGACACCATGTAACAAAGACATGCACTGATACCCAGTAACACAGACATACACTGACACCAAGTAACAAAGACTTACACTGACAGCAAGAAACAAAGACATACGCTGATACCCAGTAACAAAGACACACACTTACACCAAGTAACAATGACATTCCCTGATACCCAGTAACAAAGACATACCCTGACACCAAGTCACAAAGACATACACTGATACCCAGTAACACAGAAACACACTTACACCAAGTAACAAAGGCAAACACTGACACCAAGTAACAAAGTCATCCACTGACACCAAGAAACAAAGACATACACTTACACCAAGTAACACAGACACACACTGACACCCAGTAACAGAAACAAACACACACTGACACCCAGTAACATAGAGAAACACTGACACCATGTAACAAAGACATACACAGACAGACACTGACACCAAGTAACAAAGACTAACAAAGACACACACTGACACCAAGTCACAAAGACAAACACTGACACCCAGTAACAAAGACATACACTGACACGAAGTCAGAAAGACATACACTGATACCCAGTAACACAGACACACACTTCCACAAAGTAACAATGTCAAACACTGACACCAAGTAACAAAGACATACACTTACACAAAGTAACACAGACATACACTGACACCAAGTAACACAGCCATACACTTACACCAAGTAACAAAGACACACACTTACACCAAGCAACACAGACATACACTGACACCAAGTAACAAAGACATACACTGACATCCAGTAACACAGACACACACATACACCAAGTTACAACGACATACACTGACACCAAGTAACAAAGACATGCACTGATACCCAGTAACACAGACACACACTTACACTAAGTAACAAAGACACACACTTACACCAAGTAACGAAGACATACACTGACACCAAGTAACAAAGACATGCACTGACACCAAGTAACAAAGACATAAACTGACACCCAATAACAAAGACATACACTGACACAAAGTCACAAAGACATACAGTGTCACCCAGTCACAAAGACATGCACTGACACCAAGTCACAAAGACATACACTGACACCAAGTAACAAAGACATACACTGATACCCATTAACACAGACACACACTTACACCAAGTAACAAAGACATACACTGACACCAAGTAACAAAGACATACACTTACACCAAGTAACACATACATACACTGACACCAAGTAACAAAGACATACAATTACACCAAGTAACAAAGACACACACTTGCACCAAGTAACACAGACATACACTGACACAAAGTAACAAAGACATACACTGTTACCCAGGAACACAGGCACACACTTACTCCAAGTAGCAAAGACATACACTGATACCAAGTAACACAGACACACACTTACACCAAGTAACACAGACACACACTTACACCAAGTTACAAAGACATACACTGACACCAAGTCACAAAGACAGACACTGACACACGGTAACAAAGACAAACACTGACACCAATTAACAAAGACATGCACTTACACCAAGTAACAAAGACATACACAGACACCAATTAACAAAGAAATACAATTACACCAAGTAACAAAGACACACACTTACACCAAGTAACACAGACATACACTGACACCAAGTAACAAAGACATACACTGTTACCCAGTAACACAGACACACACTTACACCAAGTAACTAAGACATACACTGATAGCAAGTAACACAGACACACACTTACACCAAGTAACACAGACACACACTTACACCAAGTTACAAAGACATACACTGACACCAAGTTACAAAGACATACACTTACACCAAGTAACACAGACATACACTGACACCAAGTAACAAAGACAGACACTGACACCCAGAAACAAAGACAGACACTGACACCAAGTCGCAAAGACATACACTGACACCAAGTAACAAAGACATGCACTTACACCAAGTAACACAGACATACAATGACACCAAGTAACAAAGACATACAATTGCACCAAGTAACAAATACACACTCTTACACCAAGTAACACAGACATACACTGACACCAAGTAACAAAGACATACACTGATACCCAGTAACACATACACACACTTACACCAAGTAACAGAGACATACACTGACACCAAGTAACAAAGACATACACTTACTCCAAGAAACAAAGACATGCACTGACACCAAGTAACAAAGACATACACTTACACCAAGCACCAAGAACATACAGTGACACCAAGTAACAAAGACATACACTTGCACCAAGTAACACAAATATACACTGACACCAAGTAACAAAGACACACACTTACACCAAGTACACAGACATTCACTGACACAAAGTAACAAAGACATACACTGATACTCAGTTACACAGAAACACACCAACACCAAGTAACAAAGACATACACTGATACCCAGTAACACATACACACACTTACACCAAGTAACAAGGACATACACTGACACCAAGTAACAAAGACATACACTGATACCCAGTAACACAGACATACACTTACACCAAGTAACAAAGGCATACACTGATGCTCAGTTACACAGACACACACTTACACCAAGTAACAAAGACATACACTTACACCAAGTAACAAAGGCATACACTGACACCAAGTAACAAAGACATACACTGACATCCAGTAACAAAGTCATACACTGACACCCATTAACAAAAACATACACTGACACCAAGTAACAAAGACATTCACTGATACCCAGTAACGCAGACACACACTTACACCAAGTAACACAGACATACACTGACACCATGTAACAAAGACATGCACTGATACCCAGTAACACAGACATACACTGACACCAAGTAACAAAGACTTACACTGACAGCAAGAAACAAAGACATACGCTGATACCCAGTAACAAAGACACACACTTACACCAAGTAACAATGACATTCCCTGATACCCAGTAACAAAGACATACCCTGACACCAAGTCACAAAGACATACACTGATACCCAGTAACACAGAAACACACTTACACCAAGTAACAAAGGCAAACACTGACACCAAGTAACAAAGTCATCCACTGACACCAAGAAACAAAGACATACACTTACACCAAGTAACACAGACACACACTGACACCCAGTAACAGAAACAAACACACACTGACACCCAGTAACATAGAGAAACACTGACACCATGTAACAAAGACATACACAGACAGACACTGACACCAAGTAACAAAGACTAACAAAGACACACACTGACACCAAGTCACAAAGACAAACACTGACACCCAGTAACAAAGACATACACTGACACGAAGTCAGAAAGACATACACTGATACCCAGTAACACAGACACACACTTCCACAAAGTAACAATGTCAAACACTGACACCAAGTAACAAAGACATACACTTACACAAAGTAACACAGACATACACTGACACCAAGTAACACAGCCATACACTTACACCAAGTAACAAAGACACACACTTACACCAAGCAACACAGACATACACTGACACCAAGTAACAAAGACATACACTGACATCCAGTAACACAGACACACACATACACCAAGTTACAACGACATACACTGACACCAAGTAACAAAGACATGCACTGATACCCAGTAACACAGACACACACTTACACTAAGTAACAAAGACACACACTTACACCAAGTAACGAAGACATACACTGACACCAAGTAACAAAGACATGCACTGACACCAAGTAACAAAGACATAAACTGACACCCAATAACAAAGACATACACTGACACAAAGTCACAAAGACATACAGTGTCACCCAGTCACAAAGACATGCACTGACACCAAGTCACAAAGACATACACTGACACCAAGTAACAAAGACATACACTGATACCCATTAACACAGACACACACTTACACCAAGTAACAAAGACATACACTGACACCAAGTAACAAAGACATACACTTACACCAAGTAACACATACATACACTGACACCAAGTAACAAAGACATACAATTACACCAAGTAACAAAGACACACACTTGCACCAAGTAACACAGACATACACTGACACAAAGTAACAAAGACATACACTGTTACCCAGGAACACAGGCACACACTTACTCCAAGTAACAAAGACATACACTGATACCAAGTAACACAGACACACAATTACACCAAGTAACACAGACACACACTTACACCAAGTTACAAAGACATACACTGACACCAAGTCACAAAGACAGACACTGACACACGGTAACAAAGACAAACACTGACACCAATTAACAAAGACATGCACTTACACCAAGTAACAAAGACATACACAGACACCAATTAACAAAGAAATACAATTACACCAAGTACCAAAGACACACACTTACACCAAGTAACACAGACATACACTGACACCAAGTAACAAAGACATACACTGTTACCCAGTAACACAGACACACACTTACACCAAGTAACTAAGACATACACTGATAGCAAGTAACACAGACACACACTTACACCAAGTAACACAGACACACACTTACACCAAGTTACAAAGACATACACTGACACCAAGTTACAAAGACATACACTTACACCAAGTAACACAGACATACACTGACACCAAGTAACAAAGACAGACACTGACACCCAGAAACAAAGACAGACACTGACACCAAGTCGCAAAGACATACACTGACACCAAGTAACAAAGACATGCACTTACACCAAGTAACACAGACATACAATGACACCAAGTAACAAAGACATACAATTGCACCAAGTAACAAATACACACTCTTACACCAAGTAACACAGACATACACTGACACCAAGTAACAAAGACATACACTGTTACCCAGTAACACAGACACACACTTACACCAAGTAACAAAGACATACACTGATAGCAAGTAACACAGACACACACTTACACCAAGTAACACAGACACACACTTACACCAAGTTACAAAGACATACACTGACACCAAGTTACAAAGACATACACTGACACCAAGTAACACAGACATACACTGACACCAAGTAACAAAGACAGACACTGACACCCAGGAACAAAGACAGACACTGACACCAAGTCGCAAAGACATACACTGACACCAAGTAACAAAGACATGCACTTACACCAAGTAACACAGACATGCAATGACACCAAGTAACAAAGACATACAATTGCACCAAGTAACAAATACACACTCTTACACCAAGTAACACAGACATACACTGACACCAAGTAACAAAGACATAAACTGACGCCCAATAACAAAGAAATACACTGACACAAAGTAACAAAGACATACAATTACACCAAGTAACAAAGACACACACTTACACCAAGTAACACAGACACACATTTACACCAAGTAACAAAGACATACACTGTTACCCAGTAACACAGACACACACTTGCACCAAGTAACAAAGACATCCACTGATGCCAAGTAACATAGACACACACTTACACCAAGTAACACAGACACACACTTACACCAAGTAACAAAGACGTACACTGACACCAAGTAACAAAAACATACAATTGCACCAAGTAACAAAGACACACATTTACACCAAGTAACACAGACATACACTGTCACCATGTAGCAACGACATTCACTGATACACCGTAACACAGACACACACTTACACCTAGTAAACAAAGATATACACCGATACCCAGTAACACAGACACACACTTATACCAAGTAACAACGACATACACTGACACCAAGTAACAAAGACATACACTGACACCAAGTCACAAAGACAGACACTGACACACGGTAACAAAGACAAACACTGACCCCAAGTAACGAAGACAGACACTTGCACCCAGTAACAAAGACAGACACTGACACCAAGTCACAAAGACATACACTGACACCAAGTAACAAAGACATGCAATTACACCAAGTAACATAGACTTACAATGACACCAAGTAACAAAGACATACAATTACACCAAGTAACAAAGACACACTCTTGCACCAAGTAACACAGACATACACTGACACCAAGTAACAACGACATACACTGTTACCCAATAACATAGACACACACTTACACCAAGTAACAAAAACATACACTGATACCAAGTAACACAGACACACACTTACACCAAGCAACAACGACTTGCACTGACACCAAGTAACAAAGACATAAACTGACACCCAGTAACAAAGACAGACACTGACACCAAGTAACAAAGACATAAACTGACACCCAGTAACAAAGACAGACACTGACACAAAGTCACAAAGACATACAGTGACACCCAGTAACAAAGACATATACTGACACCAAGTCACAAAGACATACACTGACACCAAGTAACAAAGACATACACTTACACCAAGTAACAAAGACACACATTTGCACCTAGTAACACAGACATACACTGACAACAAGTAACAAAAACATACACTGTTACCCAGTAACACAGATACACACTTACACCAATTAACAAAGACATACTCTGATACCAGGTAACACAGACACACACTTACACCAAGTAACAAAGACATACACTGACACCAAGTAACAAAGACATACAATTACACCAAGTAACAAAGACACATACTTACACCAAGTAACAAAGACATACACTGACACCAAGTCACAAAGACAGACACTGACACACAGTAACAAAGACAAACACTGACACCAAGTAACGAAGACAGACACTGACACCCAGTAACAAAGACAGACACTGACACCAAGTAACACAGACAGTCACTGACACCAAGTAACAATGAAATACACTGTTACCCAGCAACACAGACACACACTTACACCAAGTAACAAATACATACACTGATACCAAGTAACACAGACACACACTTACACCAAGTAACACAGTCACACACTTACACCAAGAAACAAAGACATACACTGACACCAAGTAACAGAGACATACACTTACACCGCGTAACACAGACATACACTGACACCAAGGAACAAAGACATACAATTACACCAAGTAACAAAGACGCATACTTAGTGCAAGTAACACAGACACACACATACACCAAGTTACAACGACATACACTGACACCAAGTAACAAAGACATGCACTGATACCCAGTAACACAGACACACAGTTACACTAAGTAACAAAGACACACAATTACACCAAGTAACACCGACATACACTGACACCAAGTAACAAAGACATGCACTGACACCAAGTAACAAAGACATAAACTGACACCCAATAACAAAGACATACACTGACACAAAGTCACGAAGACATACAGTGACACCCAGTCACAAAGACATGCACTGACACCAAGTCACAAAGACATACACTGACACCAAGTAACAAAGACATACACTGATACCCATTAACACAGACACACACTTACACCAAGTAACAAAGACATACACTGACACCAAGTAACAAAGACATACACTTACACCAAGTAACACATGCATACACTGACACCAAGTAACAAAGACATACAATTACACCAAGTAACAAAGACACACACTTGCACCAAGTAACACAGACATACACTGACACAAAGTAACAAAGACATACACTGTTACCCAGGAACACAGACACACACTTACTCCAAGTAACAAAGACATACACTGATACCAAGTAACACAGTCACACACTTACACCAAGTAACACAGACACACACTTACACCAAGTTACAAAGACATACACTGACACCAAGTCACAAAGACAGACACTGACACACGGTAACAAAGACAAACACTGACACCAAGTAACAAAGACATGCACTTACACCAAGTAACAAAGACATACACAGACACCAAGTAACAAAGAAATACAATTACACCAAGTAACAAAGACACACACTTACACCAAGTAACACAGACATACACCGACACCAAGTAACAAAGACATACACTGTTACCCAGTAACACAGACACACACTTACACCAAGTAACAAAGACATACACTGATAGCAAGTAACACAGACACACACTTACACCAAGTAACACAGACACACACTTACACCAAGTTACAAAGACATACACTGACACCAAGTTACAAAGACATACACTTACACCAAGTAACACAGACATACACTGACACCAAGTAACAAAGACAGACACTGACACCCAGGAACAAAGACAGACACTGACACCAAGTTGCAAAGACATACACTGACACCAAGTAACAAAGACATGCACTTACACCAAGTAACACAGACATACAATGACACCATGTAACAAAGACATACAATTGCACCAAGTAACAAATACACACTCTTACACCAAGTAACACAGACATACACTGACACCAAGTAACAAAGACATAAACTGACGCCCAATAACAAAGAAATAAACTGACACAAAGTAACAAAGACATACAATTACACCAAGTAACAAAGACACACACTTACACCAAGTAACACAGACACACATTTACACCAAGTCACAAAGACATACACTGTTACCCAGTAACATAGACACACACTTACACCAAGTAACAAAGACATCCACTGATGCCAAGTAACACAGACACACACTTACACCAAGTAACACAGACACACACTTACACCAAGTAACAAAGACGTACACTGACACCAAGTAACAAAAACATACAATTGCACCAAGTAACAAAGACACACATTTACACCAAGTAACACAGACATACACTGTCACCATGTAGCAAAGACATTCACTCATACCCCGTAACACAGACACACACTTACACCTCGTAACAAAGATATACACTGATACCCAGTAACACAGACACACACTTACACCAAGTAACAAAGACATACACTGACACCAAGTTACAAAGACATACACTGACACCCAGGAACAAAGACAGACACTGACACCAAGTCGCAAAGACATACACTGACACCAAGTAACAAAGACATGCACTTACACCAAGTAACACAGACATACAATGACACCAAGTAACAAAGACATACAATTGCACCAAGTAACAAATACACACTCTTACACCAAGTAACACAGACATACACTGACACCAAGTAACAAAGACATAAACTGACGCCCAATAACAAAGAAATAAACTGACACAAAGTAACAAAGACATACAATTACACCAAGTAACAAAGACACACACTTACACCAAGTAACACAGACACACATTTACACCAAGTCACAAAGACATACACTGTTACCCAGTAACATAGACACACACTTACACCAAGTAACAAAGACATCCACTGATGCCAAGTAACACAGACACACACTTACACCAAGTAACACAGACACACACTTACACCAAGTAACAAAGACGTACACTGACACCAAGTAACAAAAACATACAATTGCACCAAGTAACAAAGACACACATTTACACCAAGTAACACAGACATACACTGTCACCATGTAGCAAAGACATTCACTCTTACCCCGTAACACAGACACACACTTACACCTCGTAACAAAGATATACACTGATACCCAGTAACACAGACACACACTTACACCAAGTAACAAAGACATACACTGACACCAAGTTACAAAGACATACACTGACACCAAGTCACAAAGACAGACACTGACACACGGTAACAAAGACAAACACTGACCCCAAGTAACGAAGACAGACACTTGCACCCAGTAACAAAGACAGACACTGACACCAAGTCACAAAGACATACACTTACACCAAGTAACAAAGACATGCAATTACACCAACTAACATAGACTTACAATGACACCAAGTAACAAAGACATACAATTACACCAAGTAACAAAGACACACTCTACACCAGGTAACACAGACATACACTGACACCAAGTAACAACGACATACACTGTTACCCAATAACATAGACACACACTTACACCAAGTAACAAAAACATACACTGATACCAAGTAACACAGACACACACTTACACCAAGCAACAACGACTTGCACTGACACCAAGTAACAAAGACATAAACTGACACCCAGGAACAAAGACAGACACTGACACCAAGTAACAAAGACATAAACTGACACCCAGTAACAAAGACAGACACTGACACAAAGTCACAAAGACATACAGTGACACCCAGTAACAAAGACATATACTGACACCAAGTCACAAAGACATACACTGACACCAAGTAACAAAGACATACACTGATACCCAGTAACACATACACACACTTACAGCAAGTAACAAAGACATACACTGACACCAAGTAACAAAGACATACACTTACACCAAGTAACAAAGACACACATTTACACCTAGTAACACAGACATACACTGACAACAAGTAACAAAAACATACACTGTTACCCAGTAACACAGATACACACTTACACCAATTAACAAAGACATACACTGATACCAAGTAACACAGACACACACTTACACCAAGTAACACAAGCAATCACTTACACCAAGTAACAAAGACATACACGGATACCCAGTAACACAGACACACACTTACACCAAGTAACAAAGACATACACTGACACCAAGTAACAAAGACATACAATTACACCAAGTAACAAAGAAACACACTTACACAAAGTAACAAAGACATACACTGTTACCCAGGAACACAGACACACACTTACTCCAAGTAACAAAGACGTACACTGATACCAAGTAACACAGTCACACACTTACACCAAGTAACACAGACACACACTTACACCAAGTTACAAAGACATACACTGACACCAAGTCACAAAGACAGACACTGACACACGGTAACAAAGACAAACACTGACACCAAGTAACAAAGACATGCACTTACACCAAGTAACAAAGACATACACAGACACCAAGTAACAAAGAAATACAATTACACCAAGTAACAAAGACACACACTTACACCAAGTAACACAGACATACACTGACACCAAGTAACAAAGACATACACTGTTACCCAGTAACACAGACACACACTTACACCAAGTAACAAAGACATACACTGATAGCAAGTAACACAGACACACACTTACACCAAGTAACACAGACACACACTTACACCAAGTTACAAAGACATACACTGACACCAAGTTACAAAGACATACACTTACACCAAGTAACACAGACATACACTGACACCAAGTAACAAAGACAGACACTGACACCCAGGAACAAAGACAGACACTGACACCAAGTCGCAAAGACATACACTGACACCAAGTAACAAAGACATGCACTTACACCAAGTAACACAGACATACAATGACACCAAGTAACAAAGACATACAATTGCACCAAGTAACAAATACACACTCTTACACCAAGTAACACAGACATACATTGACACCAAGTAACAAAGACATAAACTGACGCCCAATAACAAAGAAATAAACTGACACAAAGTAACAAAGACATACAATTACACCAAGTAACAAAGACACACACTTACACCAAGTAACACAGACACACATTTACACCAAGTCACAAAGACATACACTGTTACCCAGTAACATAGACACACACTTACACCAAGTAACAAAGACATCCACTGATGCCAAGTAACACAGACACACACTTACACCAAGTAACACAGACACACACTTACACCAAGTAACAAAGACGTACACTGACACCAAGTAACAAAAACATACAATTGCACCAAGTAACAAAGACACACATTTACACCAAGTAACACAGACATACTGTCACCATGTAGCAAAGACATTCACTGATACCCCGTAACACAGACACACACTTACACCTCGTAACAAAGATATACACTGATACCCAGTAACACAGACACACACTTACACCAAGTAACAAAGACATACACTGACACCAAGTTACAAAGACATACACTGACACCAAGTCACAAAGACAGACACTGACACACGGTAACAAAGACAAACACTGACCCCAAGTAACGAAGACAGACACTTGCACCCAGTAACAAAGACAGACACTGACACCAAGTCACAAAGACATACACTGACACCAAGTAACAAAGACATGCAATTACACCAAGTAACATAGACTTACAATGACACCAAGTAACAAAGACATACAATTACACCAAGTAACAAAGACACACTCTTACACCAGGTAACACAGACATACACTGACACCAAGTAACAACGACATACACTGTTACCCAATAACATAGACACACACTTACACCAAGTAACAAAAACATACACTGATACCAAGTAACACAGACACACACTTACACCAAGCAACAACGACTTGCACTGACACCAAGTAACAAAGACATAAACTGTCACCAAGGAACAAAGACAGACACTGACACCAAGTAACAAAGACATAAACTGACACCCAGTAACAAAGACAGACACTGACACAAAGTCACAAAGACATACAGTGACACCCAGTAACAAAGACATATACTGACACCAAGTCACAAAGACATACACTGACACCAAGTAACAAAGACATACACTGATACCCAGTAACACAGACACACACTTACACCAAGTAACAAAGACATACACTGACACCAAGTAACAAAGACATACACTTACACCAAGTAACAAAGACACACATTTACACCTAGTAACACAGACATACACTGACAACAAGTAACAAAAACATACACTGTTACCCAGTAACACAGATACACACTTACACCAATTAACAAAGACATACTCTGATACCAAGTAACACAGACACACACTTACACCAAGTAACACAAGCAATCACTTACACCAAGTAACAAAGACATACACTGATACCCAGTAACACAGACACACACTTACACCAAGTAACAAAGACATACACTGACACCAAGTAACAAAGACATACAATTACACCAAGTAACAAAGAAACACACTTACACCAAGTAACAAAGACATACACTGACACCAAGTCATAAAGACAGACACTGACACACAGTAACAAAGACAAACACTGACACCAAGTAACGAAGACAGACACTGACACCCAGTAACAAAGACAGACACTGACACCAAGTAACACAGACATACACTGACACCAAGTAACAATGAAATACACTGTTACCCAGCAACACAGACACACACTTACACCAAGTAACAAATACATACACTGATACCAAGTAACACAGACACACACTTACACCAATTAACACAGACACAAACTTACACCAAGTAACAAAGACATACACTGACACCAAGGAACAAAGACATACAATTACACCAAGTAACAAAGACGCACACTTAGTCCAAGTAACACAGACACACACATACACCAAGTTACAACGACATACACTGACACCAAGTAACAAAGACATGCACTGATACCCAGTAACACAGACACACAGTTACACCTAGTAACAAAGACACACATTTACACCAAGTAACACAGACATACACTGACACCAAGTAACAAAGACATGCACTGACACCAAGTAACAAAGACATAAACTGACACCCAATAACAAAGACATACACTGACACAAAGTCACAAAGACATACAGTGACACCCAGTCACAAAGACATGCACTTACACCAAGTCACAAAGACATACACTGACACCAAGTAACAAAGACATACACTGATACCCATTAACACAGACACACACTTACACCAAGTAACAAAGACATACACTGACACCAAGTAACAAAGACATACACTTACACCAAGTAACACATGCATACACTGACACCAAGTAACAAAGACATACAATTACACCAAGTAACAAAGACACACACTTGCACCAAGTAACACAGACATACACTGACACAAAGTAACAAAGACATACACTGTTACCCAGGAACACAGACACACACTTACTCCAAGTAACAAAGACATACACTGATACCAAGTAACACAGTCACACACTTACACCAAGTAACACAGACACACACTTACACCAAGTTACAAAGACATACACTGACACCAAGTCACAAAGACAGACACTGACACACGGTAACAAAGACAAACACTGACACCAAGTAACAAAGACATGCACTTACACCAAGTAACAAAGACATACACAGACACCAAGTAACAAAGAAATACAATTACACCAAGTAACAAAGACACACACTTACACCAAGTAACACAGACATACACTGACACCAAGTAACAAAGACATACACTGTTACCCAGTAACACAGACACACACTTACACCAAGTAACAAAGACATACACTGATAGCAAGTAACACAGACACACACTTACACCAAGTAACACAGACACACACTTACACCAAGTTACAAAGACATACACTGACACCAAGTTACAAAGACATACACTTACACCAAGTAACACAGACATACACTGACACCAAGTAACAAAGACAGACACTGACACCCAGGAACAAAGACAGACACTGACACCAAGTCGCAAAGACATACACTGACACCAAGTAACAAAGACATGCACTTACACCAAGTAACACAGACATACAATGACACCATGTAACAAAGACATACAATTGCACCAAGTAACAAATACACACTCTTACACCAAGTAACACAGACATACACTGACACCAAGTAACAAAGACATAAACTGACGCCCAATAACAAAGAAATAAACTGACACAAAGTCACAAAGACATACAGTGACACCCAGTCACAAAGACATGCACTGACACCAAGTCACAAAGACATACACTGACACCAAGTAACAAAGACATACACTGATACCCATTAACACAGACACACACTTACACCAAGTAACAAAGACATACACTGACACCAAGTAACAAAGACATACACTTACACCAAGTAACACATGCATACACTGACACCAAGTAACAAAGACATACAATTACACCAAGTAACAAAGACACACACTTGCACCAAGTAACACAGACATACACTGACACAAAGTAACAAAGACATACACTGTTACCCAGGAACACAGACACACACTTACTCCAAGTAACAAAGACATACACTGATACCAAGTAACACAGTCACACACTTACACCAAGTAACACAGACACACACTTACACCAAGTTACAAAGACATACACTGACACCAAGTCACAAAGACAGACACTGACACACGGTAACAAAGACAAACACTGACACCAAGTAACAAAGACATGCACTTACACCAAGTAACAAAGACATACACAGACACCAAGTAACAAAGAAATACAATTACACCAAGTAACAAAGACACACACTTACACCAAGTAACACAGACATACACTGACACCAAGTAACAAAGACATACACTGTTACCCAGTAACACAGACACACACTTACACCAAGTAACAAAGACATACACTGATAGCAAGTAACACAGACACACACTTACACCAAGTAACACAGACACACACTTACACCAAGTTACAAAGACATACACTGACACCAAGTTACAAAGACATACACTTACACCAAGTAACACAGACATACACTGACACCAAGTAACAAAGACAGACACTGACACCCAGGAACAAAGACAGACACTGACACCCAGGAACAAAGACAGACACTGACACCAAGTCGCAAAGACATACACTGACACCAAGTAACAAAGACATGCACTTACACCAAGTAACACAGACATACAATGACACCATGTAACAAAGACATACAATTGCACCAAGTAACAAATACACACTCTTACACCAAGTAACACAGACATACACTGACACCAAGTAACAAAGACATAAACTGACGCCCAATAACAAAGAAATAAACTGACACAAAGTAACGAAGACATACAATTACACCAAGTAACAAAGACACACACTTACACCAAGTAACACAGACACACATTTACACCAAGTCACAAAGACATACACTGTTACCCAGTAACATAGACACACACTTACACCAAGTAACAAAGACATCCACTGATGCCAAGTAACACAGACACACACTTACACCAAGTAACACAGACACACACTTACACCAAGTAACAAAGACGTACACTGACACCAAGTAACAAAAACATACAATTGCACCAAGTAACAAAGACACACATTTACACCAAGTAACACAGACATACACTGTCACCATGTAGCAAAGACATTCACTGATACCCCGTAACACAGACACACACTTACACCTCGTAACAAAGATATACACTGATACCCAGTAACACAGACACACACTTACACCAAGTAACAAAGACATACACTGACACCAAGATACAAAGACATACACTGACACCAAGTCACAAAGACAGACACTGACACACGGTAACAAAGACAAACACTGACCCCAAGTAACGAAGACAGACACTTGCACCCAGTAACAAAGACAGAC
This sequence comes from Heterodontus francisci, assembly GCF_036365525.1. Taxonomy (NCBI): domain Eukaryota; kingdom Metazoa; phylum Chordata; class Chondrichthyes; order Heterodontiformes; family Heterodontidae; genus Heterodontus; species Heterodontus francisci. Next base: position 7,991,125 of record NW_027140986.1, on the reverse strand, counting down.
ACTGACACCAAGTCACAAAGACATACACTGACACCAAGTAACAAAGACATGCAATTACACCAAGTAACATAGACTTACAATGACACCAAGTAACAAAGACATACAATTACACCAAGTAACAAAGACACACTCTTACACCAGGTGACACAGACATACACTGACACCAAGTAACAACGACATACACTGTTACCCAATAACATAGACACACACTTACACCAAGTAACAAAAACATACACTGATACCAAGTAACACAGACACACACTTACACCAAGCAACAACGACTTGCACTGACACCAAGTAACAAAGACATAAACTGACACCCAGGAACAAAGACAGACACTGACACCAAGTAACAAAGACATAAACTGACACCCAGTAACAAAGACAGACACTGACACAAAGTCACAAAGACATACAGTGACACCCAGTAACAAAGACATATACTGACACCAAGTCACAAAGACATACACTGACACCAAGTAACAAAGACATACACTGATACCCAGAAACACAGACACACACTTACACCAAGTAACAAAGACATACACTGACACCAAGTAACAAAGACATACACTTACACCAAGTAACAAAGACACACATTTACACCTAGTAACACAGACATACACTGACAACAAGTAACAAAAACATACACTGTTACCCAGTAACACAGATACACACTTACACCAATTAACAAAGACATACTCTGATACCAAGTAACACAGACACACACTTACACCAAGTAACACAAGCAATCACTTACACCAAGTAACAAAGACATACACTGATACCCAGTAACACAGACACACACTTACACCAAGTAACAAAGACATACACTGACACCAAGTAACAAAGACATACAATTACACCAAGTAACAAAGAAAAACACTTACACCAAGTAACAAAGACATACACTGACACCAAGTCATAAAGACAGGCACTGACACACAGTAACAAAGACAAACACTGACACCAAGTAACGAAGACAGACACTGACACCCAGTAACAAAGACAGACACTGACACCAAGTAACACAGACATACACTGACACCAAGTAACAATGAAATACACTGTTACCCAGCAACACAGACACACACTTACACCAAGTAACAAATACATACACTGATACCAAGTAACACAGACACACACTTATACCAAGTAACACAGACACAAACTTACACCAAATAACAAAGACATACACTGACACCAAGTAACAGAGACATACACTTTCACCGCGTAACACAGACATACACTGACACCAAGGAACAAAGACATGCACTGATACCCAGTAACAAAGACATACACTGACACCAAGTAACCAAGACTTACACTGACACCAAGTCACAAAGACATACACTGATACCCAGTAACACAGACACACACTTACACCAAGTAACAAAGACAAACACTGACACCAAGTAACAAAGACATCCACTGACACCAAGAAACAAAGACATACACTTACACCGAATAACACAGACACAAACTGACACCCAGTAACAGAAACAAACACACACTGACACACAGTAACATAGAGAAACACTGACACACAGTAACAAAGACATACACAGACAGACACTGACACCAAGTACCAAAGACTAACAGAGACACACACTGACACCAAGTCACAAAGACAAACACTGACAACCAGTAACACAGACACACACTTCCACAAAATAACAAAGTCAAACACTGACACCAAGTCACAAAGACATACACTTACACAAAGTAACACAGACATACACTGACACCAAGTAACAAAGACATACACTTACACCAAGTAACAAACACACACACTTACACCAAGTAACAGAGATATCCACTGACACCAAGTAACAAAGACATACACTGACACCCAGTAACACAGACACACACATACACCAAGTAACAAAGACATGCACTGATACAAAGTAACACAGACACACACTTACACCAAGTAACAAAGACACACACTTACACCAAGTAACACAGGCATACACTGATACCAAGTAACAAAGACATACACTGACACCAAGTAACAAAGACATAAACTGACACCCAATAACAAAGACATACACTTACACCAAGTAACACAGACATACAATTACACCAAGTAACAAAGACACACACTTACACCAAGTAACACAGACATACACTGACACCAAGTAACAAAGACATATACTGTTAGCCAGTAACACAGACACACACTTACTCCAAGTAACAAAGACATACACTGATAACAAGTAACACAGACACACACTTACACCAAGTAACACAAACACTCACTTACACCAAGTAACAAAGACATACACTGACACCAAGTAACAAAGACATACAATTACACTAAGTGACAAAGACACACACTTACACCAAGTAACACAGACATTCACTGACACCAAGTAACAAAGACATACACTGTTACCCAGTAACACAGACACACACTTACACCAAGTAACAAAGACATACACTTACACCAAGTAAAAAAGACAAACACTGACACCAAGTAACAAAGACATACATTTACACCAATTAACGCAGACATACACTGACACCAAGTAACAAAGACATACAATTACACCAAGTAACAAAGACACACACTTACACCAAGTAACACAGACATGCACTGTCACCATGTAGCAAAGACATTCACTGATATCCAGTAACACAGGCACACACTTACACCAAGTAACAAAGATATACACTGATACCCAGTAACACAGACACACACTTACACCAAGTAACAAAGACATACACTGACACCAAGAAACAGTGACATACACTGACACCAAGTCACAAAGACAGACACTGACACACGGTAAAAAAGACAAACATTTACACCAAGTAACGAAGACAGACACTGACACCCAGTAACAAAGACAGACACTCACACCAAGTCACAAAGACATACACGGACACCAAGTAACAAAGACATGCACTTACACCAAGTAACACAGACATACAATGGCACCAAGTAACAAAGACACACTCTTACACCAAGTAACACAGACATACACTGACACCAAGTAACAAAGACATAAACTGTTACCCAGTAACACACACACACACTTACACCAAGTAACAAAAACATACAGTGATACCAAGTAACACAGACACACACTTACACCAAGTAACAACGACATACACTGACACCAAGTAACAAAGACATGCACTGATACCCAGTAACTCAGACACACGCTTACACCAAGTAACAAAGACACACACTTACACCAAGTAACACAGACATACACTGACACCAAGTGACAAAGGCATACACTGACACCAAGTAACAAAGACATAAACTGACACCCAGTAACAAAGACATACACTGACACAAAGTCACAAAGACATACAGTGACACCCAGTAACAAAGACATACACTGACACCAAGTAACAAAGACATACTCTGACACCAAGTAACAAAGACATAAACTAACACCCAGTAACAAAGACATACACTGAAACAAAGTCACAAAGACATACAGTGACACCCAGTAACAAAGACATACACTGACACCAAGTCACAAAGACTTACACTGACACCAAGTAACAAAGACATACACTGATACCCACTAACACAGACACTCACTTACACCAAGTAACAAAGACATACACTGGCACCAAGTAACAAAGACATACACTTACACCAAGTAACACAGACATACAATGACACCAAGTAACAAAGACATACAATTACACCAAGTAACAAAGACACACATTTACACCCAGTAACACAGACATACACTGACACCAAGTAACAAAGACACACACTGATACCAAGTAACACAGACACACACTTACACCAAGTAACACAAACACTCACTTACACCAAGTAACAAAGTCATACACTGACACCAAGTAACAAAGACATACAATTACACTAAGTGACAAAGACACACACTTACACCAAGTAACACAGACATTCACTGACACCAAGTAACAAAGACATACACTGTTACCCAGTAACACAGACACACACTTACACCAAGTAACAAACACACACACTTACACCAAGTAACAGAGATATCCACTGACACCAAGTAACAAAGACATACACTGACACCCAGTAACACAGACACACACATACATCAAGTAACAACGACATGCACTGACACCAAGTAACAAAGACATGCACTGATACAAAGTAACACAGACACACACTTACACCAAGTAACAAAGACACACACTTACACCAAGTAACACAGACATACACTGATACCAAGTAACAAAGACATACACTGACACCAAGTAACAAAGACATAAACTGACACCCAATAACAAAGACATACACTTACACCAAGTAACACAGACATACAATTACACCAAGTAACAAAGACACACACTTACACCAAGTAACACAGACATACACTGACACCAAGTAACAAAGACATATACTGTTAGCCAGTAACACAGACACACACTTACTCCAAGTAACAAAGACATACACTGATAACAAGTAACACAGACACACACTTACACCAAGTAACACAAACACTCACTTACACCAAGTAACAAAGACATACACTGACACCAAGTAACAAAGACATACAATTACACTAAGTGACAAAGACACACACTTACACCAAGTAACACAGACATTCACTGACACCAAGTAACAAAGACATACACTGTTACCCAGTAACACAGACACACACTTACACCAAGTAACAAAGACATACACTTACACCAAGTAAAAAAGACAAACACTGACACCAAGTAACAAAGACATACATTTACACCAATTAACGCAGACATACACTGACACCAAGTAACAAAGACATACAATTACACCAAGTAACAAAGACACACACTTACACCAAGTAACACAGACATGCACTGTCACCATGTAGCAAAGACATTCACTGATATCCAGTAACACAGGCACACACTTACACCAAGTAACAAAGATATACACTGATACCCAGTAACACAGACACACACTTACACCAAGTAACAAAGACATACACTGACACCAAGTAACAGTGACATACACTGACACCAAGTCACAAAGACAGACACTGACACACGGTAAAAAAGACAAACATTTACACCAAGTAACGAAGACAGACACTGACACCCAGTAACAAAGACAGACACTGACACCAAGTCACAAAGACATACACGGACACCAAGTAACAAAGACATGCACTTACACCAAGTAACACAGACATACAATGGCACCAAGTAACAAAGACACACTCTTACACCAAGTAACACAGACATACACTGACACCAAGTAACAAAGACATAAACTGTTACCCAGTAACACAGACACACACTTACACCAAGTAACAAAAACATACAGTGATACCAAGTAACACAGACACACACTTACACCAAGTAACAACGACATACACTGACACCAAGTAACAAAGACATGCACTGATACCCAGTAACTCAGACACACGCTTACACCAAGTAACAAAGACACACACTTACACCAAGTAACACAGACATACACTGACACCAAGTGACAAAGGCATACACTGACACCAAGTAACAAAGACATAAACTGACACCCAGTAACAAAGACATACACTGACACAAAGTCACAAAGACATACAGTGACACCCAGTAACAAAGACATACACTGACACCAAGTATCAAAGACATACTCTGACACCAAGTAACAAAGACATAAACTAACACCCAGTAACAAAGACATACACTGAAACAAAGTCACAAAGACATACAGTGACACCCAGTAACAAAGACATACACTGACACCAAGTCACAAAGACTTACACTGACACCAAGTAACAAAGACATACACTGATACCCACTAACACAGACACACACTTACACCAAGTAACAAAGACATACACTGGCACCAAGTAACAAAGACATACACTTACACCAAGTAACACAGACATACAATGACACCATGTAACAAAGACATACAATTACACCAAGTAACAAAGACACACATTTACACCCAGTAACACAGACATACACTGACACCAAATAACAAAGACACACACTGATACCAAGTAACACAGACACACACTTACACCAAGTAACACAAACACTCACTTACACCAAGTAACAAAGTCATACACTGACACCAAGTAACAAAGACATACAATTACACTAAGTGACAAAGACACACACTTACACCAAGTAACACAGACATTCACTGACACCAAGTAACAAAGACATACACTGTTACCCAGTAACACAGACACACACTTACACCAAGTAACAAAGACATACACTTACACCAAGTAAAAAAGACAAACACTGACACCAAGTAACAAAGACATACATTTACACCAATTAACGCAGACATACACTGACACCAAGTAACAAAGACATACAATTACACCAAGTAACAAAGACACACACTTACACCAAGTAACACAGACATGCACTGTCACCATGTAGCAAAGACATTCACTGATATCCAGTAACACAGGCACACACTTACACCAAGTAACAAAGACATACACTGACACCAAGTAACAATGACATACACTGACACCAAGTCACAAAGACAGACACTGACACACGGTAAAAAAGACAAACATTTACACCAAGTAACGAAGACAGACACTGACACAAAGTAACAAAGACATGCACTTACACCAAGTAACACAGACATACAATGGCACCAAGTAACAAAGACACACTCTTACACCAAGTAACACAGACATACACTGACACCAAGTAACAAAGACATAAACTGTTACCCAGTAACACAGACACACACTTACACCAAGTAACAAAAACATACAGTGATACCAAGTAACACAGACACACACTTACACCAAGTAACAACGACATACACTGACACCAAGTAACAAAGACATGCACTGATACCCAGTAACTCAGACACACGCTTACACCAAGTAACAAAGACACACACTTACACCAAGTAACACAGACATACACTGACACCAAGTGACAAAGGCATACACTGACACCAAGTAACAAAGACATAAACTGACACCCAGTAACAAAGACATACACTGACACAAAGTCACAAAGACATACAGTGACACCCAGTAACAAAGACATACACTGACACCAAGTAACAAAGACATACTCTGACACCAAGTAACAAAGACATAAACTAACACCCAGTAACAAAGACATACACTGAAACAAAGTCACAAAGACATACAGTGACACCCAGTAACAAAGACATACACTGACACCAAGTCACAAAGACTTACACTGACACCAAGTAACAAAGACATACACTGATACCCACTAACACAGACACACACTTACACCAAGTAACAAAGACATACACTGGCACCAAGTAACAAAGACATACACTTACACCAAGTAACACAGACATACAATGACACCAAGTAACAAAGACATACAATTACACCAAGTAACAAAGACACACATTTACACCCAGTAACACAGACATACACTGACACCAAGTAACAAAGACACACACTGATACCAAGTAACACAGACACACACTTACACCAAGTAACACAAACACTCACTTACACCAAGTAACAAAGTCATACATTGACACCAAGTAACAAAGGCATACAATTACACTAAGTGACAAAGACACACACTTACACCAAGTAACACAGACATTCACTGACACCAAGTAACAAAGACATACACTGTTACCCAGTAACACAGACACACACTTACACCAAGTAACAAAGACATACACTTACACCAAGTAAAAAAGACAAACACTGACACCAAGTAACAAAGACATACATTTACACCAATTAACGCAGACATACACTGACACCAAGTAACAAAGACATACAATTACACCAAGTAACAAAGACACACACTTACACCAAGTAACACAGACATGCACTGTCACCATGTAGCAAAGACATTCACTGATATCCAGTAACACAGGCACACACTTACACCAAGTAACAAAGATATACACTGATACCCAGTAACACAGACACACACTTACACCAAGTAACAAAGACATACACTGACACCAAGTAACAATGACATACACTGACACCAAGTCACAAAGACAGACACTGACACACGGTAAAAAAGACAAACATTTACACCAAGTAACGAAGACAGACACTGACACCCAGTAACAAAGACAGACACTGACACCAAGTCACAAAGACATACACGGACACCAAGTAACAAAGACATGCACTTACACCAAGTAACACAGACATACAATGGCACCAAGTAACAAAGACACACTCTTACACCAAGTAACACAGACATACACTGACACCAAGTAACAAAGACATAAACTGTTACCCAGTAACACAGACACACACTTACACCAAGTAACAAAAACATACAGTGATACCAAGTAACACAGACACACACTTACACCAAGTAACAACGACATACACTGACACCAAGTAACAAAGACATGCACTGATACCCAGTAACTCAGACACACGCTTACACCAAGTAACAAAGACACACACTTACACCAAGTAACACAGACATACACTGACACCAAGTGACAAAGGCATACACTGACACCAAGTAACAAAGACATAAACTGACACCCAGTAACAAAGACATACACTGACACAAAGTCACAAAGACATACAGTGACACCCAGTAACAAAGACATACACTGACACCAAGTAACAAAGACATACTCTGACACCAAGTAACAAAGACATAAACTAACACCCAGTAACAAAGACATACACTGAAACAAAGTCACAAAGACATACAGTGACACCCAGTAACAAAGACATACACTGACACCAAGTCACAAAGACTTACACTGACACCAAGTAACAAAGACATACACTGATACCCACTAACACAGACACACACTTACACCAAGTAACAAAGACATACACTGGCACCAAGTAACAAAGACATACACTTACACCAAGTAACACAGACATACAATGACACCAAGTAACAAAGACATACAATTACACCAAGTAACAAAGACACACATTTACACCCAGTAACACAGACATACACTGACACCAAGTAACAAAGACACACACTGATACCAAGTAACACAGACACACACTTACACCAAGTAACACAAACACTCACTTGCACCAAGTAACACAGACATACACTGACATCAAGTAACAAAGACATATAATTACACCAAGTAACAAAGACACACACTAACACCAAGTAACACAGACATACACTGTCACCATGTAGCAAAGACATTCACTGATACCCAGTAACACAGACACACACTTACAGCAAGTAACAAATATATACACTGATGCCCAGTAACACAGACACACACTTACACCAAGTAACAAAGACATACACTGAAACCAAGTAACACAGATATGCACTGACACCAAGTAACAAAGACATACAATTACACCAAGTAACAAAGACACACACTGACACCAAGTAACACAGACATACACTTACTCCAAGTAACAAAGACATACACTGATAACAAGTAACACAGACACACACTTACACCAAGTCACAAAGACAAACACTGACAACCAGTAACACATACACACACTTCCACAAAGTAACAAAGTCAAACACTGACACCAAGTAACAAAGACATACACTTACACAAAGTAACACAGACATACACTGACACCAAGTAACAAAGACATACACTTACACCAAGTAACAAAGACACACACTTACACCCAGTAACACAGACACACACATACAGCAAGTTGCAACGACATGCACTGACACCAAGTAACAAAGACATGCACTGATACACAGTAACACAGACACACACTTACACCAAGTAACAAAGACACACACTTACACCAAGTAACACAGACATACACTGATACCAAGTAACAAAGACATACACTGACACGAAGTAACAAAGACATAAACTGACACCCAGTAACAAAGGCATGCACTTACACCAAGTAACACAGATATACACTGACACCAAGTAACAAAGACATACAATTACACCAAGTAACAAAGACACACACTTACACCAGGTAACACAGACATACACTGACACCAAGTAACAAAGACATACACTGATAACAAGTAACACAGACACACACTTACACCAAGTAACACAAACACTCACTTACACCAAGTAACAAAGACATACACTGACACCAAGTAACAAAGACATACAATTACACTAAGTAACAAAGACACACACTTACACCAAGTAACACAGACATTCACTGACACCAAGTAACAAAGACATACACTGTTACCCAGTAACACAGACACACACTTACACCAATTCACAAAGACATACACTTACACCAAGTAAAAAAGACATACACTGACACCAAGTAACAAAGACATACATTTACACCAAGTAACACAGATATACACTGACACCAAGTAACAAAGACATACAATTACACCAAGTAACAAAGACACACACTTACACCAAGTAACACAGACATACACTGTCACCATGTAGCAAAGACATTCACTGACATCCAGTAACACAGGCACACACTGACACCAAGTAACAAAGACATACACTGATACCCAGTAACAGAGACACACACTTACACCAAGTAACAAAGACATACACTGAAAGCTAGTCAAAAAGGCACACACTGACACCCAGTAACAAAGACATACACTGATACCCAGTAACACAGACACACACTTTCACCAAGAAACACAGACATACACTGACACCCAGTAACACAGTCACACCCTTACTCCAAGTAACACAGACATACACTGACACCCAGTAACAAAGACATACACTGACACCCAGTAATACAGACACACACGGACACCAAGTAACAAAGACACACACTTACACCAAGTAACACAGACACACAGTGACACCCAGTAACACAGACACACACTTACACCAAGTAACACAGACATACAATGACACCAAGTAACAAAGTCATACACTGATACTCAGTCACAAAGACGTACACTGATACCAAGTCACAAAGACATACACTGATACCCAGTAACACAGGCACACACTGACACCAAGTAACAAAGATATTTATTGACACCAAGTAACAAAGACACACACTTACACCAAGTAACAAAGACAGACAATTACACCAAGTAACAAAGACATCCAATTACACACAGTAACAAAGACAGACACTGATACCAAGTCGCAAAGACATACACTGATACCCAGTAACACAGACACACACTGACACCAAGTCACAAAGACATACACTTACACCAAGTATTTTGACATACACTGAAACCAAGTAACAAAGACATACACTGATACCCAGTAACACAGACACACACTTACACCAAGTAACAAAGACATCCACTGAAAGCTAGTCACAAAGTCACACACTGACACCCAGTAACAAAGACATACACTGACACCAAGTCACAAAGACATACACTGATACCCAGTAACACAGACACACACTTTCACCAAGTAACACAGACATAAACTGACACCCAGTAACACAGTCACACACTTACACCAAGTAACAAAGACATACACTGAGACCCAGTAACAAAGACATACACTGACACCCAGTAACACAGACACACACGGACACCAAGTAACAAAGACACACACTTACACCAAGTAACAAAGACACACACTGACACCCAGTAACACAGACACACACTTACACCAAGTAACACAGACATACACTGACACCAAGTCACAAAGTCATACACTGGTACCCAGTCACAAAGACGTACACTGATACCAAGTCACAAAGACATACACTGATACCCAGTAACACAGGCACACACTGACACCAAGTAACAAAGACATTTGTTCCGAAGAAGGGTCACTGACCCGAAACGTTAACTCTGCTTCTCTTTCCACAGATGCTGCCAGTGCTGCTGAGTGAATCCAGCATTTCTTGTTTTTGTTTCAGATTTCCAGCATCCGCAGTATTTTGCTTTTAACAAAGACATTTACTGACACCAAGTAACAAAGACACACACTTACACCCAGTAACACAGATACACACTGGGCGGCACATTGGCAAAGTGGTTAGCAGCCTCACAGCTCCAGGGACCCGGGCTCGATTCTGGGTACAGCCTGTGCGGAGTTTGCAAGTTCTCCCTGTGTCTGCGTGGGTTTCCTCCGGGTGCTCCGGGTTCCTCCCACATGCCAAAGACTTGCAGGTTGATGGGTTAATTGGCCATTATAAATTGCCCCTCGTACAGGTATGTGGCAGGGAAATGTATAGGGACAGGTGCGGATGTGATAGGAATACGGGATTAGTGTAGGATTAGTATAAATGGGTGGTTGATGGTCGGCACAGACTCGGTGGGCCGAAGGGCCTGTTAAAGTGCTGTATCTCGAAAATAAACTATATACTGACACCTAGTGTCACAGATACACACTGACACCCAGTGACACAAACAAACACACACTGACACCCAGTAACACAGAGAAACACTGATAAACAGTAACAAAGACATACACTGACACCAAGTAACAAAGACATACACTGACACCAAGTAACAAAGACACACATTTACACCAAGTAATAAAGACAGACAATTACACCAAGTAACAAAGACATACACTTACACCAAGTATTTTGACATACACTGACACCAAGTAACCAAGACATACACTGATACCCAGTAACACAGACACACACTTACACCAAGTCACAAAGACATACAATGACACCCAGTAACAAAGATATACACTGACACCAAGTCACAAAGACATACACTGATACCCAGTAACACAGACACACACTTACACCAAGTAACACAGTCAAACACTGACACCCAGTAACGCAGACACACACTTCCACCAAGTAACAAAGACATACACTGACACCCAGTAACACAGACACACACGGACACCAAGTAACACAGACACACACGGACACCAAGTAACACAGACACACACTTACCCCAAGTAACACAGACACACACTGACACCCAGTAACAAAGACACACACTTACACAAAGTAACACAGACATACACTTACACCAAGTAACAAAGACATACACTGATACCCAGTAACACAGGCACACAATGTGGGGGCACATTGGCGCAGTGGTTGGCACCGCAGCCTCACAGCTCCATGGACCCGGATTCGATTCTGGGTACTGCCTGTGCGGAGATTGTAAGTCCTCCCTGTGTCTGCGTGGGTTTCCTCCGGGTGCTCCGGTTTCCTCCCACAATGCAAAGACTTGCAGGTTGATAGGTTAATTGGCCATCATAAATTGCCCCTCGTATAGGTAGGTGGTAGGGAAATATATAGGGATAGGTGGGGATGTGATAGGAATACGGGATGAGTGTAGGATTAGTATCAATGGGTGGTTGATGGTCGGCACAGACTCGGTGGGCCGAAGGGCCAGTTTAAGTGCTGTATCTCTAAACTAAACTACATACTGACACCTAGTGTCACTGACACCCAGTAACACAAACAAACACACACTGACACCAAGTCACACAGAGAAACACTGATACACTGACACCAAGTAACACAGACACACACTGACACCCAGTAACAAAGACAGACACTGATACCAAGTCACAAAGACATACACTGATACCCAGTAACACAAACAAACACACACTGACACGCAGTAACACAGAGAAACACTGATACACAGTAACAATGACATACACTGACACCAGGTAACACAGACACACACTGACACCCAGTAAAAAAGACATACACTGACACCCAGTAAAAAAGACATACACTGACACCAAGTCACAAAGACATACACTGATACCAAGTCACAAAGACATACACTGATACCAAGTCACAAAGACATACACTGATACCCAGTAACACAGACACACACTGACACCCATTAAAATAGACATACACTGACACCAAGAAACAAAGACATACACTTACACCAAGTAACAAAGACACACACTAACACCAAGTAACACAGACATGCACTTAAACCAAGTATTTTGACATAAACTGACACCAAGTAACAAAGACATACACTGATACCCAGTAACATAGACACACACTTACACCAAGTAACACAGACATGCACTTAAACCAAGTATTTTGACATAAACTGACACCAAGTAACACAGACATACACTGACACCAAGTAACACAGACATACACTGACACCAAGTAACAAAGAGATACACTGATACCCAGTAACACAGACACACACTTACACCAAGTAACAAAGACATACAATGACACCAAGTAACACAGACACACACTTACACCAAGTAACAAAGACATACACTGACGCCAAGTAACAAAGACATACACTTACACCAAGTAACACAGACATACAATTACACCAAGGAACAAAGACACCACATACACCAAGTAACACAGACATACACTGTCACCATGTAGCAAAGATATACACTGATACCCAGTAACACAGACACACACTTACACCAAGTCACAAAGACAGACACTGACACACAGTAACAAAGACAAACATTGACACCAAGTAACGAAGACAGACACTGACACCCAGTAACAAAGACATACAATGACACCAAGTAACAAAGACATATAATTACACCAAGTAACAAAGATACACACTTGCACCAATTAACACAAACATACACTGATAGCAAGTAACAAAGACATATACTGTTACCCAGTGAAACAGACACACACTTCCACCAAGTAACAAAGACATACACTGATACCAAGTAACACAGACACACACTGACACCAAGTAACACAGACATACACCGACACCAAGTAACAAAGACATACACTGATACCCAGTAACAAAGACATACACTTACACCAAGTAACAAAGACACACACTGACACCCAGTAACAAAGACATACACTTACACCAAGTAACAAAGACATACACTGACACCAAGTCACAAAGACACACACTGACACCCAGTAACAAAGATATACACTGACACCAAGTCACAAAGACATACACTGATACCAAGTCACAAAGACATACACTGACACCCAGTAACAAAGACATACACTGACACACGGTAACACAGACACACACGGTCACCAAGTAACACAGACATATACTTACCCCAAGTAACACAGACACACACTGACACCCAGTAGAAAGACACACACTTACACCAAGTAACACAGACATACACTGACACCAAGTAACAAAGACATACACTGACGCCAAGTAACAAAGACATACACTTACACCAAGTAACACAGACATACAATTACACCAAGGAACAAAGACACCACATACACCAAGTAACACAGACATACACTGTCACCATGTAGCAAAGATATACACTGATACCCAGTAACACAGACACACACTTACACCAAGTCACAAAGACAGACACTGACACACAGTAACAAAGACAAACACTGACACCAAGTAACGAAGACAGACACTGACACCCAGTAACAAAGACATACAATGACACCAAGTAACAAAGACATATAATTACACCAAGTAACAAAGATACACACTTGCACCAAGTAACACAAACATACACTGATAGCAAGTCACAAAGACATATACTGTTACCCAGTGAAACAGACACACACTTACACCAAGTAACAAAGACATACACTGATACCCAGTAACAAAGACATACACTTACACCAAGTCACAAAGACACACACTGACACCCAGTAACAAAGACATACACTGACGCCAAGTAACAAAGACATACACTTACACCAAGTAACACAGACATACAATTACACCAAGGAACAAAGACACCACATACACCAAGTAACACAGACATACACTGTCACCATGTAGCAAAGATATACACTGATACCCAGTAACACAGACACACACTTACACCAAGTCACAAAGACAGACACTGACACACAGAAACAAAGACAAACACTGACACCAAGTAACGAAGACAGACACTGACACCCAGTAACAAAGACATACAATGACACCAAGTAACAAAGACATATAATTACACCAAGTAACAAAGATACACACTTGCACCAAGTAACACAAACATACACTGATAGCAAGTAACAAAGACATATACTGTTACCCAGTGAAACAGACACACACTTACACCAAGTAACAAAGACATACACTGATACCCAGTAACAAAGACATACACTTACACCAAGTCACAAAGACACACACTGACACCCAGTAACAAAGACATACACTGATACCCAGTAACAAAGACATACACTTACACCAAGTCACAAAGACACACACTGACACCCAGTAACAAAGACATACACTTACACCAAGTAACAAAGACATACACTGACACCAAGTCACAAAGACACACACTAACACCCAGTAACAAAGATATACACTGACACCAAGTCACAAAGACATACACTGATACCAAGTCACAAAGACATACACTGATACCAAGTAACAAAGACATACACTGACACCCAGTAACAAAGACATACACTGACACACAGTAACACAGACACACACGGTCACCAAGTAACACAGACACATACTTACCCCAAGTAACACAGACACACACTGACACCCAGTAACAAAGACACACACTTACACCAAGTAACACAGACATACACTGACACCAAGTAACAAAGACATACACTGATACCCAGTAACACAGGCACACAATGGGGGGGGGGGTACATTGGCGCAGTGGTTGGCACCGCAGCCTCACAGCTCCAGGGACCCGGATTCGATTCTGGGTACTGCCTGTGCGGAGGTTGTAAGTTCTCCCTGTGTCTGCGTGGGTTTCCTCCGGGTCCTCCGGTTTCCTCCCACATGCCAAAGACTTGCAGGTTGATAGGTTAACTGGCCATCATAAATTGCCCCTCGTATAGGTAGGTGGTAGGGAAATATATAGGGATAGGTGGGGATGTGATAGGAATACGGGATTAGTGTAGGATTAGTATCAATGGGTGGTTGATGGTCGGCACAGACTCGGTGGGCCGAAGGGCCTGTTTAAGTGCTGTATCTCTAAACTAAACTAAATACTGACACCTAGTGTCACTGACACCCAGTAACACAAACAAACACACACTGACACCCAGTCACACAGAGAAACACTGATACACTGAAACCAAGTGACACAGACACACACTGACACCCAGTAACAAAGACATACACTGATACCAAGTCACAAAGACATACACTGATACCCAGTAACACAAACAAACACACACTGACACCCAGTAAAAAAGACATACACTGACACCAAGTCACAAAGACATACACTGACACCAAGTCACAAATACATACACTGATACCCAGTAACACAGACACACACTGACACCAAGTAACAAAGACATACACTGACACCAAGTAACAAAGACAGACAATGACACCAAGTAACAAAGACATACACTTACACCAAGTATTTTGACATACACTGACACCAAGTAACAAAGACATACACTGATACCCAGTAACACAGACACACACTTACACCAAGTAACAAAGACATACACTGACACCAAGTCACAAAGACACACACAGACACCCAGTAACACAGACACACACTCCCACCAAGTAACAAAGACATACACTGACACCAAGTAACAAAAACACAAACTTACACCAAGTAACACAGACACACACCGACACCCAGTAACACAAACAAACACACAGACACCAAGTAACACAGACATACACTGACGCCAAGTAATAAAGACATACACTGATACCCAGTAACACAGGCACACACTGGAGGGTGGTGGGGGGCACATTGGCGCAGTGGTTAGCACCGCAGCCTCACAGCTCCATGGAACAGGGAACGATTCTGGGTCCTGCCTGTGCGGAGTTTGCAAGTTCTCCCTGTGTCTACGTGGGTTTCCTCCGGTTGCTCCGGTTTCCTCCCACATGCCAAAGACCTGCAGGTTGATAGGTTAATTGGCCATCATAAATTGCCCCTAGTATAGGTAGGTGGTAGGGAAATATATAGGGATAGGTGGGGATGTGATAGGAATACGGGATTAGTGTAGGATTAGTATAAATGGGTTGTTGATGGTCGGCACAGACTCGGTGGGCCGAAGGGCCTGTTTCAGTGCTGCTTCTCGAACTAAACTAAATACTGACACCTAGTGTCACAGACACACACTGACACCCAGTAACACAAACAAACACACACTGACACCCAGTAACACAGAGAAACACTGATACACAGTAACAAAGACATACACTGACACCAAGTAACACAGACACACACTGACACCCAGTAAAAAAGAAATACACTGACACCAAGTCACAAAGACATACACTGACACCAAGTCAAAAAGACATGCACTGATGCCCAGTAACACAGACACACACTGACACCAAGTAACAAAGACATACACTGACACCAAGTAACAAAGACATACACTTGCACCAACAAAGACACACACTGACACCAAGTAACACAGACATACACTGACACCAAGTAACAAAGACAGACACTTACACCAAGTAACAAAGACATACACTTACACCAAGTCACAAAGACATACACTGATAACCAGTAACACAGACACACACTTACACTAAGTAACAAAGACATACACTGACACCAAGTCACAAAGACACACACTGACACCCAGTAACAAAGACATACACTGACACCAAGTAACAAAGACAGACACTGCTACCCAGTAACACAGACACACACGGACACGGAGTAACAAAGACAGACACTGCTACCCAGTAACAGACACACACGGACACCAAGTAACAAAGACACACACTTACACCAAGTAACACAGACACACACTGACACCAAGTAACACAAAAAAACACACACTGACACCCAGTAACACAGAGAAACACTAATACACAGTAACAAAGAGATACACTGACACAAAGTAACACAGACACCCACTGACACCCATTAAAATAGACATACTCTGACACCAAGTCACAAAGACATACACTGACACCAAGTCAAAAAGACATACACTGATGCCCAGTAACAAAGACACAAACTTACACCAAGTAACACAGACACACACTGACACCCAGTAACACAAACAAACACACTGACACCAAGTAACAAAGACAGACACTGCTGCCCAGTAACACAGAAACACACGGACACCAAGTAACAAAGACAGACACTGCTACCCAGTAACACAGACACACACGGACACCAAGTAACAAAGACACGCACTTACACCAAGTAGCACAGACACACACTGACACCCAGTAGCACAAACAAACACACACTGACTCCCAGTAACACAGAGAAACACTGATACGCAGTAACAAAGACATACACTGACACCAAGTAACACAGACACACACTGACAGCCATTAAAATAGACATACACTGACACCAAGTAACAAAGACAGACACTGCTACCCAGTAACACGGACACACACGGACACCAAGTAACACAGACACACACGGACACCAAGTAACAAAGACATACAATTACACCATGTAACAAAGACACACACTTACACCAAGTAACACAGACATGCACTTACACCAAGTATTTTGACATAAACTGACATCAGGAAACAAAGACATACACTGATACCCAATAGCATAGACACACACTTACACCAAGTACAACAGACATGCACTTACACCAAGTATTTTGACATAAACTGACACCAGGTATTTTGACATAAACTGACACCAAGTAACACAGACATACACTGACACCAATTAACAAAGTCATCCACTTACACCAAGCAACAAAGACATACATTGATACCCAGTAACAAAGACATACATTGATACGCAGTAACAAAGACATACACTGATACCCAGTAACAAAGACCTACATTGATACCCAGAAAAAAAGACATACACTGATACCCAGTAACACAGACACACACTTACACCAAGTAACAAACACATACACTGATACCCAGTAACAAAGACATACATTGATACCCAGTAACACAGACACGCACTGACACCAAGTAACAAAGACATACCCTGATACCCAGTAACACAGACACGCACTGACACCCAGTAACAAAGACATACACTAACACCAAGTAACAAAGACATACACTGATACGCAGTAACACAGACACACACTGACACCCAGTAACAAAGACATACACTGACACCAAGTCACAAAGACATACACTGACACCAATTAACAAAGTCATCCACTTACACCAAGCAACAAAGACATACATTGATACCCAGTAACAAAGACATACATTGATACGCAGTAACAAAGACATACACTGATACCCAGTAACAAAGACCTACATTGATACCCAGAAAAAAAGACATACACTGATACCCAGTAACACAGACACACACTTACACCAAGTAACAAACACATAAACTGATACCCAGTAACAAAGACATACATTGATACCCAGTAACTCAGACACGCACTGACACCAAGTAACAAAGACATACCCTGATTCCCAGTAACACAGACACGCACTGACACCCAGTAACAAAGACATACACTAACACCAAGTAACAAAGACATACACTGATACCCAGTAACACAGACACACAGTAACACCAAGTAACAAAGGCATACACTGATACCCAGTAACACAGACATACACTGACACCAAGTAACAAAGACATACTCTTACACCAAGTAACAAAGACACACACTTACACGAAGTAATGCAGACATACACTGACACCAAGTAACAAAGACATACACTGATACGCAGCAACACAGACACACACTTACACCAAGTAACAAAGACAGACATTGATATCCAGTAACACAGACACACACTTGCACCAAGTAACAAGGACATACACTGATACCCAGTAACAAAGACAAACACTTACACCAATTAACAAAGACACACACTTACACCAAGTAACAAAGACATACACTGATATCCAGTAACACAGATAAAACTTAAACCAAGTAACAAAGACATTCACTGATACCCAATAACACAGACACACACTGACACCCAGTATTAAAGACATACACTGATACCAAGTAGCAAAGACATACACTGATACCCAGTAACAAAGACAAACACTTACACCAATTAACAAAGACACACACTTACACCAAGTAACAAAGACATACACTGATATCCAGTAACACAGATAAAACTTAAACCAAGTAACAAAGACATTCACTGATACCCAATAACACAGACACACACTGACACCCAGTATTAAAGACACACACTTACACCAAGTAACAAAGACAGATACTGATACCAAGTAACACAGACATCCACTGACACCAAGTAAAAAAGGCATACACTGACACCAAGTAACAAAGACATACACTGACACCAAGTAACAAAGACATACATTGATACCCAGTAACATGGACATACATTGATACCCAGTAACACAGACACGCACTGACACCCAGTAACAATGACATACACTGATACCCAGTAACACAGAGACGCACTGACAACCAGTAACAAAGACAGACCCTGACACCAAGTCACAAAGACATACACTGACACCAAGTAACAAAGACATACACTGATACCCAGTAACGCAGACACACTCTTACACCAAGTAACAAAGACATACACTGATACCCAGTAACACAGACACACGCTTACACTAAGTAATAAAGACAGACACTGACATAAAGTAACAAAGACAAACAATTACACCATGTAACAAAGACATACACTGACACCAAGTAACAAAGACATTCACTGATACACAGTAACACAGACACACACTTACACCAAGTAACAAGGACAGACACTGATACCCAGGAACACAGACACACACTTACACCAAGTAAAAAAGACAGATACTGATAGCCAGTAACACAGACACACACTTACTCCAAGTCACAAAGACATATACGGACACCCAGTAACACAGACACACACTTACTCCAAGTCACAAAAACATAAACTGACACCCAGTAACAAAGACATACACTGACACCCATTAACAAAGATACACACTGACACCAAGTAACAAAGACAGACACTGATACCCAGTAACACAGACACACACTTACACCAAGTAACAAAGACTTACACTGATACCCAGTAACACAGACACACACTGACACCAAGTACCAAAGACATACACTGATACCCAGGAACACAGACACACACTTACACCAAGTTACAAAGACAGATACTGATACCCAGTAACACAGACTCACACTTTCTCCAATTCACAAAGACATATAATGACACCCAGTAACAAAGACATACACTGACACCCAGTAACAAAGACACACACTGACACTAAGTAAAAAAGACATACACTGACACCAAGTAACTAAGACATACACTGATACCCAGTAACACAGACACACACTTACACCAAGTGACAAAGACATACACTGATAACCAGTAACACAGACACACACTGACACACAGTAACAAAGACACACACTGACACCAAGTCACAAAGACATACACTGACACCAAGTAACACAGACATATACTGACACCAAGTAACAAAGACACACACTTACACCAAGTAACAAAGACACACACTTACACGAAGTAACACAGACATACACTGACACCAAGTAACAAAGACATACACTGATACCCAGCAACACAGACACACACTTACACCAAGTAACAAAGACAGACACTGATACCCAGTAACACAGACACACACTTGCACCAAGTAACAAGGACATACACTGATACCCAGTAACACAGACACGCACTGACACCCAGTAACAAAGACATACACTAACACCAAGTAACAAAGACGTACACTGATACCCAGTAACACAGAGACACAGTAACACCAAGTAACAAAGACATACACTGCTACCCAGTAGCACAGACATACACTGACACCAAGTCACAAAGACATACTCTTACACCAAGTAACAAAGACACACACTTACACGAAGTAACACAGACATACACTGACACCAAGTAACAAAGACATACACTGATACCCAGCAACACAGACACACACTTACACCAAGTAACAAAGACAGACACTGATACCCAGTAACACAGACACACACTTGCACCAAGTAACAAGGACATACACTGATACCCAGTAACAAACACAAACACTTACACCAATTAACAAAGACACACACATACATACAAGTAACAAAGACATACACTGACACCAAGTAACAAAGACATGCACTTACACCAAGTAACAAAGACATACACAGACACCAAGTAGCAAAGACATCCACTGATACCCAGTAACACAGACACACACTTACACCAAGTAACAAAGACATACACTGATACCAGTCACAAAGACAAACATTGATACCCAGTAACACAGACACGCACTGAAACCCAGTAACAAAGACATACCCTGATACCCAGTAACAAAGACACGCACTGACACCCAATAACAAAGACATACACTAACACCAAGTAAGAAAGACATACACTGATACCCAGTAACACAGACACACAGTTACACCAAGTAACAAATACATACACTGATACCCAGGAACACAGACACACAGTTACACCAAGTAACAAAGGCATACACTGATACCCTGTAACACAGACATACACTGACACCAAGTAACAAAGACATACTCTTACACCAAGTAACAAAGACACACACTTACACGAAGTAACGCAGACATACTCTGACACCAAGTAACAAAGACACACTGATACGCAGCAACACAGACACACACTTACACCAAGTAACAAAGACAGACACTGATACCCAGTAACACAGACACACACTTGCACCAAGTAACAAGGGCATACACTGATACCCAGTAACAAAGACAAACATTTACACCAATTAACAAAGACACACACTTACACCAAGTAACAAAGACATACACTGACACCAAGTAACAAAGACATACACTTACACAAAGTAACAAAGACACACACTTACACCAAGTAACAAAGACAGATACTGATACCAAGTAACACAGACATCCACTGACACCAAGTAACAAAGACATACACTGACACCAAGTAACAGAGACATACACTTACACCAAGTGACAAAGACATACACTTAAACCAAGTGACAAAGACATACACTGACACCAAGTCACAAAGACATTCACTTACACCAAGTAACAAAGACATACATTGATACCCAGTAACACAGACACGCACTGACACCCAGTAACAAAGACATACACTGACACCAAGTCACAAAGACATACACTGACACCAAGTAACAAAGACATGCAGTGATACCCAGTAACGCAGACACACTCTTGCACCAAGTAACAAAGACATACACTGATACCCAGTAATACAGACACACACTTGCACTAAGTAATAAAGACATACACTGACATAAAGTAACAAAGACATACACTTACAACATGTAACAAAGACATACACAGACACCAAGTAACAAAGACATTCACTGATACCCAGTAGCACAGACGCACACTTACACCAAGTGACAAGGACAGACACTGATACCCAGTAACACATACACGCAATGACACCCAGCAACAAAGACATACACTGACACCAAGTCACAAAGACATACACTGACACCAAGTAACAAAGACATACACTGACACCAAGTAACAGAGACATACACTGATACCCAGTAACACAGACACACACTTACACCAAGTAACAAAGACTTGCACTGATACCCAGGAACACAGACACACACTTACACCAAGTAATAAAGTCATACACTGATACCCAGGAACACAGACACACACTTACACCAAGTAACAAAGACAGATACTGATACCCAGTAACACAGACACACACTTACTCCAAGTCACAAAGACATATACTGACACCCAAAAACAAAGACACACACTGACACCCAGTAACAAAGACACACACTGACACCAAGTAACAAAGACATACACTGACACCAAGTCACAAAGGCATACACTGACACCAAGTAACAAAGACATACATTGATACCCAGTAACAAAGACATACCTTGATACCCAGTAACACAGACACGCACTGACACCCAGTAACAATGACATACACTGATACCCAGTAACACAGAGACGCACTGACACCCAGTAACAAAGACATACACTGACACCAAGTCACAAAGACATACATTGACACCAAGTAACAAAGACATACACTGATACCCAGTAACGCAGACACACTCTTGCACCAAGTAACAAAGACATACACTGATACCCAGAAACACAGACACACACTTGCACTAAGTAATAAAGAGATACACTGACATAAAGTAAAAAAGACATACACTTACACCATGTAACAAAGACATACACTGACACCAAGTAACAAAGACATTCACTGATACCCAGTAACACAGACACACACTTGCACCAAGTAACAAAGACAGACACTGATACCCAGTAACACAGACACACACTTGCACCAAGTAACAAGGGCATACACTGATACCCAGTAAGAAAGACAAACACTTACACCAATTAACAAAGACACACACTTACACCAAGTAACAAAGACATACACTGACACCAAGTAACAAAGACATACACTTGCACAAAGTAGCAAAGACAAACACTGATACCCAGTAACACAGACACACACTTACACCAAGTAACAAAGAGAGATACTGATACCAAGTAACACAGACATCCACTGACACCAAGTAACAAAGACATACAGTGACACCAAGTAACAGAGACATACACTTACACCAAGTGACAAAGACATACACTGACACCAAGTCACAAAGACATTCACTTACACCAAGTAACAAAGACATACATCGATACCCAGTAACACAGACACGCACTGACACCCAGTAACAAAGACATACACTGATACCCAGTAACACAGAGACGCACTGACACCCATTGACAAAGACATACACTGACACCAAGTCACAAAGACATACACTGACACCAAGTAACAAAGACATACACTGATACCCAGTAACGCAGCCACACTCTTGCACGAAGTAACAAAGACATACACTGATGCCCAGTAACACAGACACACACTTGCACTAAGTAATAAAGACAGACACTGACATAAAGGAACAAAGACATACACTTACAACATGTAACAAAGACATACACAGACACCAAGTGACAAAGATATTCACTGATACCCAGTAACACAGACACACACTTGCACCAAGTAACAAAGACAGACACTGATACCCAGTAACACAGACACACACTTGCACCAAGTAACAAGGGCATACACTGATACCCAGTAACAAAGACAAACACTTACACCAATTAACAAAGACACACACTTACACCAAGTAACAAAGACATACACTGACACCAAGTAACAAAGACATACACTTACACAAAGTAGCAAAGACAAACACTGATACCCAGTAACACAGACACACACTTACACCAAGTAACAAAGAGAGATACTGATACCAAGCAACACAGACATCCACTGACACCAAGTAACAAAGACATACAGTGACACCAAGTAACAGAGACATACACTTACACCAAGTGACAAAGACATACACTGACACCAAGTCACAAAGGCATTCACTTACACCAAGTAACAAAGACATACATTGATACCCAGTAACACAGACACGCACTGACACCCAGTAACAAAGACATACACTGATACCCAGTAACACAGAGACGCACTGACACCCATTGACAAAGACATACATTGACACCAAGTCACAAAGACATACACTGACACCAAGTAACAAAGACATACACTGATACCCAGTAACGCAGCCACACTCTTGCACGAAGTAACAAAGACATACACTGATACCCAGTAACACAGACACACACTTGCACTAAGTAATAAAGACATACACTGACATAAAGTAACAAAGACATACACTTACAACATGTAACAAAGACATACACAGACACCAAGTAACAAAGACATTCACTGATACCCAGTAACACAGACGCACACTTGCACCAAGTGACAAGGACAGACACTGATACCCAGTAACACAGACACGCACTGACACCCAGCAACAAAGACATACACTGACACCAAGTCACAAAGACATACACTGACACAAAGTAACAAAGACATACACTGACACCAAGTAACAGAGACATACACTGATACCCAGTAACACAGACACACACTTACACCAAGTAACAAAGACTTACACTGATACCCAGGAACACAGACACACACTTACACCATTTAATAAAGACATACACTGATACCCAGGAACACAGACACACACTTACACCAAGTAACAAAGACAGATACTGATACCCAGTAACACAGACACACACTTACTCCAAGTGAGAAAGACATATACTGACACCCAAAAACAAAGTCATACACTGACACCCAGTAACAAAGACACACACTGACACCAAGTAACAAAGACATACACTGACACCAAGTAACTAAGACATACACTGATACCCAGTAACACAGACACACACTTACACCAAGTGACAAAGACATACACTGATATCCAGTAACACAGACAACACTGAAACCAAGTAACAAAGACATTCACTGATACCCAATAACACAGACTCACACTGACACCCAGTATTAAAGACATACACTGACACCAAGTCACAAAGGCATACACTGACACCAAGTAACAAAGACATTCACTTACACCAAGTAACAAAGACATACATTGATACCCAGTAACAAAGACATACCTTGATACCCAGTAACACAGACACGCACTGACACCCAGTAACAATGACATACACTGATACCCTGTAACACAGAGACGCTCTGACACCCAGTAACAAAGACATACACTGACACCAAGTAACAAAGACATACACTGATACCCAGTAACGCAGACACACTCTTGCACCAAGTAACAAAGACATACACTGATACCCAGTAACACAGACACACACTTGCACTAAGTAATAAAGACATACACTGACATAAAGTAAAAAAGACATACACTTACACCATGTAACAAAGACATTCACTGATACCCAGTAACACAGACACACACTTACACCAAGTAACAAGGACTGACACTGATACCCAGTAACACATACACGCACTGACACCAAGCAACAAAGACATACACTGACACCAAGTCACAAAGACATACACGGACACTAAGTAACAAAGACATACACTGACACCAAGTAACAAAGACATACACTGATACCCAGGAACACAGACACACACTTACACCAAGTAATAAAGACATACACTGATACCCAGGAACACAGACACACACTTACACCAAGTAACAAAGACAGATACTGATACCCAGTAACACAGACACACACTTACTCCAAGTCACAAAGACATATACTGACACGCAAAAACAAAGTCATACACTGACACCCAGTAACAAAGACACACACTGACACCAAGTAACAAAGACATACACTGACACCAAGTAACTAAGACATACACTGATACCCAGTAACACAGACACACACTTACACCAAGTGACAAAGACATACACTGATACCCAGTAACACAAACACACACTGACACCCAGTAACAAAGACACACACTGACACCAAGTCACAAAGACATACACTGACACCAAGTAACACAGACATACACTGACAGCAAGTAACAAAGACATACACTGACACCAAGTAACAAAGACATACACTGATACCCAGGAACACAGACACACACTTACACCAAGTAACAAAGACATACACTGATACACAGGAACACAGACACACACTTACACCAAGTAACAAAGACAGATACTGATACCCAGTAACACAGACACACACTTACACAAAGTCACATAGACATATTCTGACACCCAGTAACAAAGACATACACTGTCACCCAGTAACAAAGACACGCACTGACACCAAGTAACTAAGACATACACTGACACCAAGTAACTAAGACATGCACTGATACCCAGTAACACAGACACACACTTACACCAAGTGACAAAGACATACACTGATACCCAGGAACACAGACACACACTGACACCCAGCAACAAAGACATACACTGAAACCAAGTCACAAAGACATACACTGTCACCAACTAACAAAGACATCCTCTTACACCAAGTAAAAAAGACATACACTGATACCCAGTAACAAAGACATAGATTGATACCCAGTAACACAGACACGCACTGACACCCAGTAACAAAGACATACACTGATACCCAGTAACACAGACACGCACTGACACCCAGTAACAAAGACATACACTGCTACCCAGTAACACAGACATACACTGACACCAAGTAACAAAGACATACTCTTACACCAAGTAACAAAGACACACACTTAAACGAAGTAACACAGACATGCACTGACACCAAGTAACAAAGACATACACTGTTACCCAGTAACACAGACACACACTCACACCAAGTAGCAAAGACATACACTGACACCAAGTAACACAGACATACACTTACACCAATTAACACAGACATACACTGACACCAAGTAACAAAGACATACAATTACACCAAGTAACAAAGACATACACTTACACCAAGTAACACAGACATACACTGTCCACCATGTAGCAAAGACATGCACTGATACCCAGTAACACAGACACACACTTACACCAAGTAACAAAGATATACTCTGATACCCCGTAACACAGACACACACTTACACCAAGTCACAAAGACATACACTGACACCAAGTCACAAAGACAAACTCTGACACCCAGTAACAAAGACAAACACTGACACCAAGTAACGAAGTCGGACACTGACACCCAGTCACAAAGACAGACAATGACAGCACTTCACAAAGACATACACTGACACCAAGTAACAAAGACATACACTTACACCAAGTAACACAGACATTCACTGACACCAAGGAACAAAGACATACCATAACACCAAGTGACAAAGACACACACTTACACCAAGTAACAAAGACATACACTGATACCCAGTAACGCAGACACACACCGGGCGGCACATTGGCAGCCTCACAGCTCCAGGGACACGGGCTCGATTCTGGGTACTGCCTGTGCGGAGTTTGCACGTTCTCCCTGTGTCTGCGTGAGTTTCCTCCAGGTGCTCAGGTTTCCTCCCACATGCCAAAAACTTGCAGGTTGATAGGTTAATTGGCCATTATAAATTGACCCTAGTATAGGTAGGTGGTAGGGAAATATATAGGGACAGGTGGGGATGTGATAGGAATACGGGATGAGTGCAGGATTAGTATAGATGGGTGGTTGATGGTCGGCACAGACTCGGTTGGCCGAAGTGCCTGTTTCAGTGCTGCATCACTAAACTAAATACTGACACCCAGTAACACAAACAAACACACACTGACAACCAGTAACATAGAGAAACACTGATACGCAGTAACAAAGACATACGCTGACACACAGACACACACTGTCATCAAGTAACAAAGACATACACTGACACCCAGAAACAATGACATACACTGACACCGAGTCACAAAGACATACACTGATAACCGGTAACACAGACACACACTTACACCAAGTAACAACGACATAAACTGACACCAAGTACCAAAGTCATACACTTACACCAAGTAACAAAGACATACACTGACACCAAGTAACAAAGTCATACACTGATACCCAGTAACACCGACACACACTGACACCAAGTAACAAAGACATACACTGACACCAAGTATTAAAGGCATACACTTACACCAAGTAACAAAGACACACATTTACACCAAGTAACACAGACACACACTGACACCAAGTAACAAATACAAAAACTGATACCCAGTAACACAGACACACACTGACACCAAGTGACAAAGACAGGCACTGATAGCCAGTAACACAGACACACACTTACACCAAGTAACAAAGACATACACTGACACCAAGTAACAAAGACATAAACTGACACCCAGTAACACAGACACACACGTACACCAAGCAACAAAGACACACATTTACACCAAGTAACACAGACACACACTGACACCCAGTAACACAGACACACACATACACCAAGTAACAAAGACCGACAATTACACCAAGTTACAAAGACATACACCTCCACCAAGTATTTTGACATAAATGACACCAAGTAAGAAAGACATACACTGATCACCAGTAACACAGACACACACTTACACCAAGTAACAAAGACAAACAATGACACCAAGTCACAAAGACACACACTGACACCCAGTAACAAAGACATACATTGACACCAAGTCACAAAGACATACACTGATACCCAGTAACACAGACACACACTTACAGCAAGTAACACAGACATACACTGATACCCAGTAACACAGACACACACTTACACCAAGTAACAAAGACATGCACTGACACCAAGTCACGAAGACACACACTGACACCCAGAAACAAAGACAGACAGTGACACAAAGTCACAAAGACATACACTAATACCCAGTACCACAGACACACACTTACTGCAAGTAACACAGACATACACTGACACCAAGTAACAAAGACATAAACTGATACCCAGTAACACAGACACACACTTACACCAAGTGACAAAGACAGGCACTGATAGCCAGTAACACAGACGCACACTTACACCAAGTAACAAAGACATACACTGACACCAAGTAACAAAGACATAAACTGACACCCAGTAACACAGACACACACGGACACCAAGTAACAATGACACACATTTACACCAAGTAACACAGACACACACTGACACCCAGTAACACAGACACACACTTACACCAAGTCACAAAGACATACACTGACACCAAGTAACAAAGACATACACTTACACCAAGTAACAAAGACATACACTGACACCAAGTAACAAAGACATACACTGATACCCAGTAACACAGACACACACCTACACCAAATAACAAAGACATACACTTACACCAAGTAACAAAGACATACACTGACACCAAGGAACAAAGACATACACTGATACCCAGTAACACAGACACAAACTTACACCAAGTAACAAAGACATACACTGATGCCCAGTAACACAGACAGACACTTACACCAAGTAACACAGACATACACTGACACCAAGTAACAAAGACATAAACTGATACCCAGTAACACAGACACACACTTACACCAAGTGACAAAGACAGGCACTGATAGCCAGTAACACAGACACACACTTACACCAAGTAACAAAGACATACACTGACACCAAGTAACAAAGACATAAACTGACACCCAGTAACACAGACACACACGGACACCAAGTAACAAAGACACACATTTACACCAAGTAACACAGACACACACTGACACCCAGTAACACAGACACACACTTACACCAAGTCACAAAGACATACACTGACACAAAGTAACAAAGACATACACTTACACCAAGTAACAAAGACATACACTGACACCAAGTAACAAAGACATACACTGATACCCAGTAACACAGACACACACTTACACCAAGTAACAAAGACATACACTTACACCAAGTAACACAGACACACACATACACCAAGTAACAAAGACCGACAATTACACCAAGTTACAAAGACATACACCTCCACCAAGTATTTTGACATAAATGACACCAAGTAAGAAAGACATACACTGATCACCAGTAACACAGACACACACTTACACCAAGTAACAAAGACAAACAATGACACCAAGTCACAAAGACACACACTGACACCCAGTAACAAAGACATACATTGACACCAAGTCACAAAGACATACACTGATACCCAGTAACACAGACACACACTTACAGCAAGTAACACAGACATACACTGATACCCAGTAACACAGACACACACTTACACCAAGTAACAAAGACATGCACTGACACCAAGTCACGAAGACACACACTGACACCCAGAAACAAAGACAGACAGTGACACAAAGTCACAAAGACATACACTAATACCCAGTACCACAGACACACACTTACTGCAAGTAACACAGACATACACTGACACCAAGTAACAAAGACATAAACTGATACCCAGTAACACAGACACACACTTACACCAAGTGACAAAGACAGGCACTGATAGCCAGTAACACAGACGCACACTTACACCAAGTAACAAAGACATACACTGACACCAAGTAACAAAGACATAAACTGACACCCAGTAACACAGACACACACGGACACCAAGTAACAATGACACACATTTACACCAAGTAACACAGACACACACTGACACCCAGTAACACAGACACACACTTACACCAAGTCACAAAGACATACACTGACACCAAGTAACAAAGACATACACTTACACCAAGTAACAAAGACATACACTGACACCAAGTAACAAAGACATACACTGATACCCAGTAACACAGACACACACCTACACCAAATAACAAAGACATACACTTACACCAAGTAACAAAGACATACACTGACACCAAGTAACAAAGACATACACTGATACCCAGTAACACAGACACAAACTTACACCAAGTAACAAAGACATACACTGATGCCCAGTAACACAGACAGACACTTACACCAAGTAACACAGACATACACTGACACCAAGTAACAAAGACATAAACTGATACCCAGTAACACAGACACACACTTACACCAAGTGACAAAGACAGGCACTGATAGCCAGTAACACAGACACACACTTACACCAAGTAACAAAGACATACACTGACACCAAGTAACAAAGACATAAACTGACACCCAGTAACACAGACACACACGGACACCAAGTAACAAAGACACACATTTACACCAAGTAACACAGACACACACTGACACCCAGTAACACAGACACACACTTACACCAAGTCACAAAGACATACACTGACACAAAGTCACAAAGACATACACTTACACCAAGTAACAAAGACATACACTGACACCAAGTAACAAAGACATACACTGATACCCAGTAACACAGACACACACTTACACCAAGTAACAAAGACATACACTTACACCAAGTAACAAAGACATACACTGACACCAAGTAACAAAGACATACACTGATACCCAGTAACACAGACACACACTTACACCAAGTAACAAAGACATACACTGATGCCTAGTAACACAGACAGACACTTACACCAAGTAACACAGACACACACTGACACCCAGTAACAAAGACATACACTGACATCAAGTAACAAAGACATACACTTACACCAAGTAACAAATACATACACTGACACCAAGTAACAAAGACATACACTGATACCCAGTAACACAGACACACACTTACACCAAGTAACAAAGACATACACTGATACCCAGTAACACAGACACACACCTACACCAAGTAACAAAGACATACACTGATACCCTGTAACACAGACACACACTTACAACAAGTAACAAAGTCATACACTGACACCAAGTAACAAAGACACACACATACACCAAGTAACACAGACACACACTGACACCCAGTAACACAGACACACATTTACACCAAGAAACAAAGACATACACTGACACCAAGCAACAAAGACATACACTGACACCAAGCAACAAAGACATATACTTACACCAAGTAACAAAGACATACACTGACACCAAGTAACAAAGACATGCACTGATACCCAGTAACACAGACACACACTTACACCAAGTAACAAAGAGATACACTGATGCCCAGTAACACAGACAGACACTTACACCAAGTAACACAGACATACACTGACACCAAGTAACAAAGACATACATTGATACCAATTCACATAAGACATACACTGATACCCAGTAACACAGACACACACTGACACCAAGTAACAAAGGCATAGACTGACACCAAGTTACAAAGACAGACAATTACACCAAGTAACAAAGACATGCACTTACACCAAGTATTTTGACATACACTGACACCAAGTAACAAAGACATACGCTGATACCCAGTAACACAGACACACACTTACACCCAGTGACAAAGACACAAACTTACACCAAGTAACAAAGACATACACTGACACCAAGTAACAAAGACATACACTTACACCATGTCGCAAAGACATACAATGACACCAAGTCACAAAGACATACATAGATACCCAGTAACACAGACACGCACTTACACCAAGTAACACAGAGACACACTGACAACCAGTAACACAGACACACACGGACACCAAGTAACAAAGACACACACATACACCAAGTAACACAGACACACACTGACACCCAGTAACACAGACACACACTTACACCAAGTAACACAGACACACACTTACACCAAGTAACAAAGACATACACTGACACCAAGTAACATAGACATACACTTTCACCAAGTAACAAAGACATACACTTTCACCAAGTAACAAAGACATACACTGACACCAAGTAACAAAGACATACACTGATACCCAGTAACACAGACACACACTTACACCAAGTAACAAAGACATACACTGATACCCAGTAACACAGACAGACACTTACACCAAGTAACACAGACACACACTGACACCCAGTAACAAAGACATACATTGATACCAAGTCACAAAGACATACACTGATACCCAGTAACACAGACACACACTGACACCAAGTAACAAAGACATACACTGACACCAAGTAACAAAGATAGACAATTACACCAAGTAACAAAGACATACACTTCCACCAAGTATTTTGACATACACTGACAACAAGTAACAAAGACATGCACTGATACCCAGTAACACAGGCACGCACTTACACCATGTAACAAAGACATACACTGACACCAGGTAACAAAGACATACACTGACACCCAGTAACACAGACAGACAGGGACACCAAGTAACACAGACACACACTGACACCCAGTAACACAGACACACACTTACACCAAGTAACGAAGACACACACTTGCACCAAGTAACAAAGACATACACTGACAAAAAGTAACAAAGACATACACTTACACCATGTAGCAAAGACATACACTGACACCAAGTCACAAAGACATACATAGATACCCAGTAACACAGACACGCACTTACACCATGTAACAAAGACATACACTGACACCAGGTAACAAAGACATACACTGACACCCAGTAACACAGACAGACAGGGACACCAAGTAACACAGACACACACTGACACCCAGTAACACAGACACACACTTACACCAAGTAACGAAGACATACACTGACACCAAGTAACAAAGACATACACTGACACCAAGTAACAAAGACATACACTTACACCAAGTAACAAAGACATACACTGACACCAAGTAACAAAGACATAAACTGATACCCAGTAACACAGACACTCACTTACACCATGTAACACAGACATACACTGACACCAAGTAACAAAGACATACACTGACACCAAGTAACAAAGACATACACTGATACCCAGTAACACAGACACACACTTACACCAAGTAACAAAGACATACACTGATACCCAGTAACACAGACATACATTGATACCAAGTCACAAAGACATACACTGATACCCAGTAACACAGAGACACACTGAAACCAAGTAACAAAGACATACACTGACACCAAGTAACAAAGACATACACTGACACCAAGTAACAAAGACATACACTGATACCCAGTAACACAGACACAAAATACACCCAGTAACAAAGACATACACTGACACCAAGTAACAAAGACATACATTGATACCAAGTCACAAAGACATACACTGATACCCAGTAACACAGAGACACACTGAAACCAAGTAACAAAGACATACACTGACACCAAGTAACAAAGATAGACAATTACACCAAGTAACAAAGACATACACTTACACCAAGTATTTTGACATACAATGACACCAAGTAACAAAGACATACAGTGATACCCAGTAACACAGACACACACTTACACCCAGTAAAACAGACACACACTTGCACCAAGTAACAAAGACATACACTGACACCAAGTAACAAAGACATACACTTACACCATGTAGCAAAGAAATACACTGACACCAAGTCACAAAGCCATACATAGATACCTAGTAACACAGACACGCACTTACACCATGTAACAAAGACATACACTGACTCCAGGTAACACAGACACACACTGACACCCAGTAACACAGACACACACTTACACCAAGTAACGAAGACATACACTGACACCAAGTAACAATGACATACACTTACACCAACTAACAAAGACATACACTGACACCAAGTAACAAAGACAGACAATTACACCAAGTAACAAAGACATACACTTACACCAAGTATTTTGACATACAGTGACACCAAGTAAGAAAGACATACACTGGGACCCAGTAACACAGACACACACTTGCACCAAGTAACAAAGACATACAATGACACCAAGTCACAAAGACACACAGTGACACCCAGTAACAAAGACATGCATTGACACCAAGTCACAAAGACATACACTGATACCCAGTAACACAGACACACAGATACACCAAGTAACACAGACATACACTGATACCCAGTAACACAGACACACACTTACACCACGTAACAAACACATGCACTGACACCAAGTCACAAAGACACACACTGACACCCAGTAACAAAGACATACACTGACACAAAGTCACAAAGACATACACTGATACCCAGTAACGCAGACACACACTTACACCAAGTAACACAGACATACACTGACACCAAGTAACAGAGACATAAACTGATACCCAGTAACACAGACACACACCTACACCAAGTAACACAGACATGAATTGACACCAAGTAACAAAGACATACACTGATAACCAGTAACACAGACACACACTTACACCAAGTAACAAAGACAGACACTGATACCCAGTAACACAGACAAACACTTACACCAAGTAACAAAAACATACACTGACACCAAGTAACAAAGACAGAAACTGACACCCAGTAACACAGACACACACGGACACCAAGTAACAAAGACACACACATACACCAAGTAACACAGACACACACTGACACCCAGTAACACAGCCACACACTTACACCAAGTAACAAAGACATACACTTACACCAAGTAACAGACATACACTTACACCAAGTAACAAAGACATACACTGACACCAAGTAACAAAGACATACACTGATACACAGGAACACAGTTACACACTTACACCAAGAAACAAAGACATGCACTGATGCCCAGTAACACAGACAGACACTTACGCCAAGTAACACAGACATACATTGACACCAAGTAACACAGACACACGCTGACACCCAGTAACAAAGACATACACTGACACCAAGTAACAAAGACATACATTGATACCAAGTCACAAAGACATACACTGATACCCAGTAACAAAGACATACACTTCCACCAAGTATTTTGACATACACTGACACCAAGTAACAAAGACATCCGTTGATACCCAGTAACACAGACACACACTTACACCCAGTGACACAGACACAAACCTGCACCAAGTAACAAAGACATACACTTACACCATTTAGCAAAGACATACACTGACACCAAGTCACAAAGACATACATAGATACCCAGTAACACAGACACGCACTTACACCAGGTAACAAAGACATACACTGACACCAGGTAACAAAGACATACACTGACACCCAGTAACACAGACACACACGGACACCAAGTAAGACCGACACACACTGACAACCAGTAACACAGACTCACACTGACACCCAGTAACACAGACACACACTTACACCAAGTAACAAAGACATACACTGACACCAAGTAACAAAGACATACACTTACACCAAGTAACAAAGACATACACTGACACCAAGTAACACAGACACACACTGACACCCAGTAACACAGACACACACTTACACCAAGTAACAAAGACATACACTGACACCAAGTAACAAAGACATACACTTTCACCAAGTAACAAAGACATACACTGACACCAAGTAACAAAGACATACACTGATACCCAGTAACACAGACACACACTTACACCAAGTAACAAAGACATACACTGATACCCTGTAACACAGACAGACACTTACACCAAGTAACACAGGCATACACTGACACCAAGTAACAAATACATACATTGAAACCAAGTCACAAAGACATACACTGATACCCTGTAACACAGACACACACTGACACCAAGTAACAAAGACATACACTGACACCAAGTAACAAAGATAGACAATTACACCAAGTAACAAAGACATACACTTACACCCAGTAACACAGACACACACTTGCACCAAGTAACAAAGACATACACTGACACCAAGTAACAAAGACATTCACTTACACCATGTAGCAAAGACATACACTGACACCAAGTCACAAAGCCATACATAGATACCTTGTAACACAGACACGCACTTACACCATGTAACAAAGACATACACTGACACCAAGTAACAAAGATAGACAATTACACCAAGTAACAAAGACATACACTTACACCATGTAGCAAAGACATACACTGACACCAAGTCACAAAGACATACATAGATACCCAGTAACACAGACACGCACTTACACCATGTAACAAAGACATACACTGACACCAAGTAACAAAGATAGACAATTACACCAAGTAACAAAGACATACACTTACACCAAGTATTTTGACATACACTGACACCAAGTAACAAAGACATACTGTGATACCCAGTAACACAGACACACACTTACACCCAGTAACACAGACACACACTTGCACCAAGTAACAAAGACATACACTGACACCAAGTAACAAAGACATACACTTGCACCATGTAGCAAAGACATACACTGACACCAAGTCACAAAGACATACATAGATACCCAGTAACACAGACACGCACTTACACCATGTAACAAAGACATACACTGACACCAAGTAACAAAGATAGACAATTACACCAAGTAACAAAGACATACACTTACACCAAGTATTTTGACATACACTGACACCACGTAACAAAGACATACAGTGATACCCAGTAACACAGACACACACTTACACCCAGTAACACAGACACACACTTGCACCAAGTAACAAAGACATACACTGACACCAAGTAACAAAGACATACACTTGCACCATGTAGCAGACATACACTGACACCAAGTCACAAAGCCATACATAGATAACTAGTAACACAGACACACACTTACACCATGTAACAAAGACATACACTGACTCCAGGTAACAAAGACATACACTGACACCCAGTAACACAGACACACACTTACACCAAGTAACGAAGACATACACTGACACCAAGTAACAAAGACATACACTTACACCAAGTAACAAAGACATACACTGACACCAAGTAACAAAGACATACACTGATACCCAGTAGCACATACACACACTTACACCAAGTAACACAGACACACACTGACACCAAGTAACAAAGACAGACAATTACACCAAGTAACAAAGACATACACTTACACCAAGTATTTTGACATACAGTGACACCAAGTAAGAAAGACATACACTGGGACCCAGTAACACAGACACACACTTACACCAAGTAACAAAGACATACAATGACACCAAGTCACGAAGACACACACTGACAACCAGTAACAAAGACATGCATTGACACCAAGTCACAAAGACATACACTGATACCCAGTAACACAGACACACAGTTACACCAAGTAACACAGACATACACTGATACCCAGTAACACAGACACACACTTACACCAAGTAACAAACACATGCACTGACACCAAGTCACAAAGACACACACTGACACCCAGTAACAAAGACATACATTGATACCAAGTCACAAAGACATACACTGATACCCAGTAACAAAGACATACACTTTCACCATGTATTTTGACATACACTGACACCAAGTATCAAAGACATCCGTTGATACCCAGTAACACAGGCACACACTTACACCCAGTAACAAAGACATACACTGACACAAAGTCACAAAGACATACACTGATACCCAGTAACACAGACACACACTTACACCAAGTAACACAGACATACACTGACACCAAGTAACAGAGACATAAACTGATACCCAGTAACACAGACACACACCTACACCAAGTAACAGAGACATGAATTGACACCAAGTAACAAAGACATACACTGATAACCAGTAACACAGACACACACTTGCACCAAGTAACAAAGACAGACACTGATACCCAGTAACACAGACAAACACTTATACCAAGTAACAAAAACATACACTGACACCAAGTAACAAAGACAGAAACTGACACCCAGTAACACAGACACACACGGACACCAAGTAACAAAGACACACACATACACCAAGTAACACAGACACACACTGTCACCAAGTAACACAGCCACACACTTACACCAAGTAACAAAGACATACACTGACACCAAGTAACAAAGACATACACTGATACCCAGTAACACAGACACACACTTACACCAAGTAACAAAGACATGCACTGATGCCCAGTAACACAGACAGACACTTACACCAAGTAACACAGACATACATTGACACCAAGTAACACAGACACACGCTGACACCCAGTAACAAAGACATACACTGACACCAAGTAACAAAGAGATACATTGATACCAAGTCACAAAGACATACACTGATACCCAGTAACAAAGACATACACTTACACCAAGTATTTTGACATACACTGACACCAAGTAACAAAGACATCCGTTGATACCCAGTAACACAGACACACACTTACACCCAGTGACACAGACACAAACCTGCACCAAGTAACAAAGACATACACTTACACCATTTAGCAAAGACATACACTGACACCAAGTCACAAAGACAAACATAGATACCCAGTAACACAGACACGCACTTACACCATGTAACAAAGACATACACTGACACCAGGTAACAAAGACATACACTGACACCCAGTAACACAGACACACACGGACACCAAGTAACACAGACACACTCTGACAACCTGTAACACAGACTCACACTGACACCCAGTAACACAGACACACACTTACACCAAGTAACAAAGACATACACTGACACCATGTAACAAAGACATACACTTACACCAAGTAACAAAGACATACACTGACACCAAGTAACAAAGACACACACATACACCAAGTAACACAGCCACACACTGACACCCAGTAACACAGACACACACTTGCACCAAGTAACACAGACACACACTTACACCAAGGATCAAAGACATACACTTTCACCAAGTAACAAAGACATACACTGACACCAAGTAACAAAGACATACACTGATACCCAAGTAACACAGACACACACTTACACCAAGTATTTTGACATACACTGACACCAAGTATCAAAGACATCCGTTGATACCCAGTAACACAGGCACACACTTACACCCAGTAACAAAGACATACACTGACACAAAGTCACAAAGACATACACTGATACCCAGTAACACAGACACACACCTACACCAAGTAACAGAGACATGGATTGACACCAAGTAACAAAGACATACACTGATAACCAGTAACACAGACACACACTTACACCAAGTAACAAAGAAAGACACTGATACCCAGTAACACAGACAAACACTTATACCAAGTAACAAAAACATACACTGACACCAAGTAACAAAGACAGAAACTGACACCCAGTAACACAGACACACACGGACACCAAGTAACAAAGACACACACATACACCAAGTAACACAGACACACACTGACACCAAGTAACACAGCCACACACTTACACCAAGTAACAAAGACATACACTGACACCAAGTAACAAAGACATGCACTGATACCCAGTAACACAGACACACACTTACACCAAGTAACAAAGACATGCACTGATGCCCAGTAACACAGACAGACACTTACACCAAGTAACACAGACATACATTGACACCAAGTAACACAGACACACGCTGACACCCAGTAACAAAGACATACACTGACACCAAGTAACAAAGAGATACATTGATACCAAGTCACAAAGACATACACTGATACCCAGTAACAAAGACATACACTTACACCAAGTATTTTGACATACACTGACACCAAGTAACAAAGACATCCGTTGATACCCAGTAACACAGACACACACTTACACCCAGTGACACAGACACAAACCTGCACCAAGTAACAAAGACATACACTTACACCATTTAGCAAAGACATACACTGACACCAAGTCACAAAGACAAACATAGATACCCAGTAACACGGACACGCACTTACACCATGTAACAAAGACATACACTGACACCAGGTAACAAAGACATACACTGACACCCAGTAACACAGACACACACGGACACCAAGTAACACAGACACACACTGACAACCAGTAACACAGACTCACACAGACACCCAGTAACACAGACACACACTTACACCAAGTAACAAAGACATACACTGACACCAAGTAACAAAGACATACACTTACACCAAGTAACAAAGACATACACTGACACCAAGTAACAAAGACACACACATACACCAAGTAACACAGACACACACTGACACCCAGTAACACATACACACACTTACACCAAGTAACACAGACACACACATACACCAAGTAACACAGACTCACACTGACACCCAGTAACACAGACACACACTTACACCAAGTAACAAAGACATACACTGACACCATGTAACAAAGACATACACTTACACCAAGTAACAAAGACATACACTGACACCAAGTAACAAAGACACACACATACACCAAGTAACACAGCCACACACTGACACCCAGTAACACAGACACACACTTGCACCAAGTAACACAGACACACACTTACACCAAGGATCAAAGACATACACTTTCACCAAGTAACAAAGACATACACTGACACCAAGTAACAAAGACATACACTGATACCCAAGTAACACAGACACACACTTACACCAAGTATTTTGACATACACTGACACCAAGTATCAAAGACATCCGTTGATACCCAGTAACACAGGCACACACTTACACCCAGTAACAAAGACATACACTGACACAAAGTCACAAAGACATACACTGATACCCAGTAACACAGACACACACCTACACCAAGTAACAGAGACATGGATTGACACCAAGTAACAAAGACATACACTGATAACCAGTAACACAGACACACACTTACACCAAGTAACAAAGAAAGACACTGATACCCAGTAACACAGACAAACACTTATACCAAGTAACAAAAACATACACTGACACCAAGTAACAAAGACAGAAACTGACACCCAGTAACACAGACACACACGGACACCAAGTAACAAAGACACACACATACACCAAGTAACACAGACACACACTGACACCAAGTAACACAGCCACACACTTACACCAAGTAACAAAGACATACACTGACACCAAGTAACAAAGACATGCACTGATACCCAGTAACACAGACACACACTTACACCAAGTAACAAAGACATGCACTGATGCCCAGTAACACAGACAGACACTTACACCAAGTAACACAGACATACATTGACACCAAGTAACACAGACACACGCTGACACCCAGTAACAAAGACATACACTGACACCAAGTAACAAAGAGATACATTGATACCAAGTCACAAAGACATACACTGATACCCAGTAACAAAGACATACACTTACACCAAGTATTTTGACATACACTGACACCAAGTAACAAAGACATCCGTTGATACCCAGTAACACAGACACACACTTACACCCAGTGACACAGACACAAACCTGCACCAAGTAACAAAGACATACACTTACACCATTTAGCAAAGACATACACTGACACCAAGTCACAAAGACAAACATAGATACCCAGTAACACGGACACGCACTTACACCATGTAACAAAGACATACACTGACACCAGGTAACAAAGACATACACTGACACCCAGTAACACAGACACACACGGACACCAAGTAACACAGACACACACTGACAACCAGTAACACAGA
The DNA here is from genome assembly GCF_036365525.1 of Heterodontus francisci. Lineage (NCBI taxonomy): Eukaryota > Metazoa > Chordata > Chondrichthyes > Heterodontiformes > Heterodontidae > Heterodontus > Heterodontus francisci. The sequence goes on along the minus strand of NW_027140986.1, from coordinate 7,946,816 downwards.
CTCACACAGACACCCAGTAACACAGACACACACTTACACCAAGTAACAAAGACATACACTGACACCAAGTAACAAAGACATACACTTACACCAAGTAACAAAGACATACACTGACACCAAGTAACAAAGACACACACATACACCAAGTAACACAGACACACACTGACACCCAGTAACACATACACACACTTACACCAAGTAACACAGACACACACTTACACCAAGTATCAAAGACATACACTTTCACCAAGTCACAAAGACATACACTGACACCAAGTAACAAAGACATACACTGATACCCAGTAACACAGACACACACTTACACCAAGTAACAAAGACATACACTGACACCAAGTAACAAAGACATACACTGATACCCAGTAGCACATACACACACTTACACCAAGTAACACAGACACACACTGACACCAAGTAACAAAGACAGACAATTACACCAAGTAACAAAGACATACACTTACACCAAGTATTTTGACATACAGTGACACCAAGTAAGAAAGACATACACTGGGACCCAGTAACACAGACACACACTTACACCAAGTAACAAAGACATACAATGACACCAAGTCACGAAGACACACACTGACAACCAGTAACAAAGACATACATTGACACCAAGTAACACAGACACACGCTGACACCCAGTAACAAAGACATACACTGACACCAAGTAACAAAGAGATACATTGATACCAAGTCACAAAGACATACACTGATACCCAGTAACAAAGACATACACTTACACCAAGTATTTTGACATACACTGACACCAAGTAACAAAGACATCCGTTGATACCCAGTAACACAGACACACACTTACACCCAGTGACACAGACACAAACCTGCACCAAGTAACAAAGACATACACTTACACCATTTAGCAAAGACATACACTGACACCAAGTCACAAAGACAAACATAGATACCCAGTAACACAGACACGCACTTACACCATGTAACAAAGACATACACTGACACCAGGTAACAAAGACATACACTGACACCCAGTAACACAGACACACACGGACACCAAGTAACACAGACACACACTGACAACCAGTAACACAGACTCACACAGACACCCAGTAACACAGACACACACTTACACCAAGTAACAAAGACATACACTGACACCAAGTAACAAAGACATACACTTACACCAAGTAACAAAGACATACACTGACACCAAGTAACAAAGACACACACATACACCAAGTAACACAGACACACACTGACACCCAGTAACACGTACACACACTTACACCAAGTAACACAGACACACACTTACACCAAGTATCAAAGACATACACTTTCACCAAGTCACAAAGACATACACTGACACCAAGTAACAAAGACATACACTGATACCCAGTAGCACATACACACACTTACACCAAGTAACACAGACACACACTGACACCAAGTAACAAAGACAGACAATTACACCAAGTAACAAAGACATACACTTACACCAAGTATTTTGACATACAGTGACACCAAGTAAGAAAGACATACACTGGGACCCAGTAACACAGACACACACTTACACCAAGTAACAAAGACATACAATGACACCAAGTCACGAAGACACACACTGACAACCAGTAACAAAGACATGCATTGACACCAAGTCACAAAGACATACACTGATACCCAGTAACACAGACACACAGTTACACCAAGTAACACAGACATACACTGATACCCAGTAACACAGACACACACTTACACCAAGTAACAAACACATGCACTGACACCAAGTCACAAAGACACACACTGACACCCAGTAACAAAGACATACATTGATACCAAGTCACAAAGACATACACTGATACCCAGTAACAAAGACATACACTTTCACCAAGTATTTTGACATACACTGACACCAAGTATCAAAGACATCCGTTGATACCCAGTAACACAGGCACACACTTACACCCAGTAACAAAGACATACACTGACACAAAGTCACAAAGACATACACTGATACCCAGTAACACAGACACACACTTACACCAAGTAACACGGACATACACTGACACCAAGTAACAGAGACATAAACTGATACCCAGTAACACAGACACACACCTACACCAAGTAACAGAGACATGAATTGACACCAAGTAACAAAGACATACACTGATAACCAGTAACACAGACACACACTTACACCAAGTAACAAAGACAGACACTGATACCCAGTAACACAGACAAACACTTATACCAAGTAACAAAAACATACACTGACACCAAGTAACAAAGACAGAAACTGACACCCAGTAACACAGACACACACGGACACCAAGTAACAAAGACACACACATACACCAAGTAACACAGACACACACTGTCACCAAGTAACACAGCCACACACTTACACCAAGTAACAAAGACATACACTGACACCAAGTAACAAAGACATACACTGATACCCAGTAACACAGACACACACTTACACCAAGTAACAAAGACATGCACTGATGCCCAGTAACACAGACAGACACTTACACCAAGTAACACAGACATACATTGACACCAAGTAACACAGACACACGCTGACACCCAGTAACAAAGACATACACTGACACCAAGTAACAAAGAGATACATTGATACCAAGTCACAAAGACATACACTGATACCCAGTAACAAAGACATACACTTACACCAAGTATTTTGACATACACTGACACCAAATAACAAAGACATCCGTTGATACCCAGTAACACAGACACACACTTACACCCAGTGACACAGACACAAACCTGCACCAAGTAACAAAGACATACACTTACACCATTTAGCAAAGACATACACTGACACCAAGTCACAAAGACAAACATAGATACCCAGTAACACAGACACGCACTTACACCATGTAACAAAGACATACACTGACACCAGGTAACAAAGACATACACTGACACCCAGTAACACAGACACACACGGACACCAAGTAACACAGACACACTCTGACAACCTGTAACACAGACTCACACTGACACCCAGTAACACAGACACACACTTACACCAAGTAACAAAGACATACACTGACACCAAGTAACAAAGACATACACTTACACCAAGTAACAAAGACATACACTGACACCAAGTAACAAAGACACACACATACACCAAGTAACACAGACACACACTGACACCCAGTAACACAGACACACACTTGCACCAAGTAACACAGACACACACTTACACCAAGGATCAAAGACATACACTTTCACCAAGTAACAAAGACATACACTGACACCAAGTAACAAAGACATACACTGATACCCAGTAACACAGACACACACTTACACCAAGTATTTTGACATACACTGACACCAAGTATCAAAGACATCCGTTGATACCCAGTAACACAGGCACACACTTACACCCAGTAACAAAGACATACACTGACACAAAGTCACAAAGACATACACTGATACCCAGTAACACAGACACACACCTACACCAAGTAACAGAGACATGAATTGACACCAAGTAACAAAGACATACACTGATAACTAGTAACACAGACACACACTTACACCAAGTAACAAAGACAGACACTGATACCCAGTAACACAGACAAACACTTATACCAAGTAACAAAAACATACACTGACACCAAGTAACAAAGACAGAAACTGACACCCAGTAACACAGACACACACGGACACCAAGTAACAAAGACACACACATACACCAAGTAACACAGACACACACTGACACCAAGTAACACAGCCACACACTTACACCAAGTAACAAAGACATACACTGACACCAAGTAACAAAGACATGCACTGATACCCAGTAACACAGACACACACTTACACCAAGTAACAAAGACATGCACTGATGCCCAGTAACACAGACAGACACTTACACCAAGTAACACAGACATACATTGACACCAAGTAACACAGACACACGCTGACACCCAGTAACAAAGACATGCACTGATACCCAGTAACACAGACACACACTTACACCAAGTAACAAAGACATACACTGATACCCAGTAACACAGACAGACACTTACACCAAGTAACACAGGCATACACTGACACCAAGTAACAAAGACATACATTGAAACCAAGTCACAAAGACATACACTGATACCCAGTAACACAGACACACACTGAAACCAAGTAACAAAGACATACACTGACACCAAGTAACAAAGATAGACAATTACACCAAGTAACAAAGACATACACTTACACCCAGTAACACAGACACACACTTGCACCAAGTAACAAAGACATACACTGACACCAATTAACAAAGACATACACTTACACCATGTAGCAAAGACATACACTGACACCAAGTCACAAAGCCATACATAGATACCTAGTAACACAGACACGCACTTACACCCAGTAACACAGACACACACTTGCACCAAGTAACAAAGACATACACTGACACCAAGTAACAAAGACATACACTTACACCATGTAGCAAAGACATACACTGACACCAAGTCACAAAGACATACATAGATACCCAGTAACACAGACACACACGGACACCAAGTAACAAAGACACACACATACACCAAGTAACACAGACACACACTGACACCAAGTAACACAGCCACACACTTACACCAAGTAACAAAGACATACACTGACACCAAGTAACAAAGACATGCACTGATACCCAGTAACACAGACACACACTTACACCAAGTAACAAAGACATGCACTGATGCCCAGTAACACAGACAGACACTTACACCAAGTAACACAGACATACATTGACACCAAGTAACACAGACACACGCTGACACCCAGTAACAAAGACATACACTGACACCAAGTAACAAAGAGATACATTGATACCAAGTCACAAAGACATACACTGATACCCAGTAACAAAGACATACACTTACACCAAGTATTTTGACATACACTGACACCAAGTAACAAAGACATCCGTTGATACCCAGTAACACAGACACACACTTACACCCAGTGACACAGACACAAACCTGCACCAAGTAACAAAGACATACTCTTACACCATTTCGCAAAGACGTACACTGACACCAAGTCACAAAGACAAACATAGATACCCAGTAACACAGACACGCACTTACACCATGTAACAAAGACATACACTGACACCAGGTAACAAAGACATACACTGACACCCAGTAACACAGACACACACGGACACCAAGTAACACAGACACACACTGACAACCAGTAACACAGACTCACACTGACACCCAGTAACACAGACACACACTTACACCAAGTAACAAAGACATACACTGACACCAAGTAACAAAGACATACACTTACACCAAGTAACAAAGACATACACTGACACCAAGTAACAAAGACACACACATACACCAAGTAACACAGACACACACTGACACCCAGTAACACAGACACACACTTACACCAAGTAACACAGACACACACTTACACCAAGTATCAAAGACATACACTTTCACCAAGTAACAAAAACATACACTGACACCAAGTAACAAAGACATACACTGATACCCAGTAACACAGACACACACTTACACCAAGTAACAAAGACATACACTGATACCCAGTAACACAGACAGACACTTACACCAAGTAACACAGGCATATACTGACACCAAGTAACAAAGACATACATTGAAACCAAGTCACAAAGACATACACTGATACCCAGTAACACAGACACACACTGACACCAAGTAACAAAGACATACACTGACACCAAGTAACAAAGATAGACAATTACACCAAGTAACAAAGACATACACTTACACCCAGTAACACAGACACACACTTGCACCAAGTAACAAAGACATACACTGACACCAAGTAACAAAGACATACACTTACACCATGTAGCAAAGACATACACTGACACCAAGTCACAAAGCCATACATAGATACCTAGTAACACAGACACGCACTTACACCCAGTAACACAGACACACACTTGCACCAAGTAACAAAGACATACACTGACACCAAGTAACAAAGACATACACTTACAACATGTAGCAAAGACATACACTGACACCAAGTCACAAAGACATACATAGATACCCAGTAACACAGACACACACTGACACCAAGTAACAAAGAGATACACTGATACCAAGTAACAAAGACATACACTTACACCAAGTAACAAAGACATACACTGACACCAAGTAACAAAGACATACACTTACACCATGTAGCAAAGACATACATTGATACCAAGTCACAAAGACATACACTGATACCCAGTAACACAGACACACACTGACACCAAGTAACAAAGACATACACTGACACCAAGTAACAAAGATAGACAATTACACCAAGTAACAAAGACATACACTTACACCAAGTATTTTGACATGCACTGACACCAAGTAACAAAGACATACACTGATCCCCAGCAACACAGACACACAATTACACGCAGTAACACAGACACACACTTGCACCAAGTAACAAAGACATACACTGACACCAAGTAACAAAGACATACACTTACACCATGTAGCAAAGACATACACTGACACCAAGTCACAAAGACATACATAGACACCCAGTAACACAGACACGCACTTACACCATGTAACAAAAACATACACTGACTCCAGGTAACAAAGACATACACTGACACCCAGTAACACAGACACACACGGACACCAAGTAACACAGACACACACGGACACCCAGTAACACAGACACACACTTACACCAAGTAACGAAGACATACACTGACACCAAGTAACAAAGACATACACTGACACCAAGTAACAAAGACATACACTTACACCAAGTAACACAGACATACACTGATACCCAGTAACACAGACACACACTTACACCAAGTAACACAGACATACACTGACACCAAGTAACAAAGACAGACAATTACACCAAGTAACAAAGACATACACTTACACCAAGTATTTTGGCATACACTGACACCAAGTAACAAAGACATACACTGACACCAAGTAACAAAGACATACACTGATACCCAGTAACACAGACACACTTACACCAAGTAACAAAGACATACACTGATACCCAGTAACGCAGACAGACACTTACACCAAGTAACACAGACATACACTGACACCAAGTAACACAGACACAAAATGACACCCAGTAACAAAGACATACACTGACACCAAGTAACAAAGACATACATTGATACCACGTCACAAAGACATACACTGATACCCAGGAACACAGACACACACTGACACCAAGTAGCAAAGACATACACTGACACCAAGTCACAAAGACATACATAGATACCCAGTAACACAGACACGCACGTACACCAAGTAACAAAGACATACACTTACACCAAGTATTTTGACATACACTGACACCAAGTAACAAAGACATACACTGACACCAAGTAACAAAGACATACACTGATACCCAGTAACACAGACACACTTACACCAAGTAACAAAGACATACACTGATACCCAGTAACACAGACAGACACTTACACCAAGTAACACAGACATACACTGACACCAAGTAACACAGACACACGCTGACACCCAGTAACAAAGACATACACTGACATCAAGTAACAAAGACATACATTGATACCAAGTCACAAAGACATACACTGATACCCAGTAACAAAGACATACACTTACACCATTTAGCAAAGACATACACTGACACCAAGTCACAAAGACATACATAGATACCCAGTAACACAGACACGCACTTACACCATGTAACAAAGACATAAACTGACACCAGGTAACAAAGACATACACTGACACGAAGTAACACAGACACACACGGACACCAAGTAACACACACACACACTGACAACCAGTAACACAGACTCACACTGACACCCAGTAACACAGACACACACTTACACCAAGTAACAAAGACATACACTGACACCAAGTAACAAAGACATACACTTACACCAAGTAACAAAGAAATACACTGACACCAAGTAACAAAGACACACACATACACCAAGTAACACAGACACACACTGACACCCAGTAACACAGACACACACTTACACCAAGTAACAAAGACATACACTGACACCAAGTAACAAAGACATACACTTTCACCAAGTAACAAAGACATACACTTTCACCAAGTAACAAAGACATACACTGACACCAAGTAACAAAGACATACACTGATACCCAGTAACACAGACACACACTTACACCAAGTAACAAAGACATACACTGATACCCAGTAACACAGACAGACACTTACACCAAGTAACACAGGCATACACTGACACCAAGTAACAAAGACATACCTTGAAACCAAGTCACAAAGACATACACTGATACCCAGTAACACAGACACACACTGACACCAAGTAACAAACACATACACTGACACCAAGTAACAAAGATAGACAATTACACCAAGTAACAAAGACATAAACTTACACCCAGTAACACAGACACACACTTGCACCAAGTAACAAAGACATACACTGACACCAAGTAACAAAGACATACACTTACACCATGTAGCAAAGACATACACTGACACCAAGTCACAAAGCCATACATAGATACCTAGTAACACAGACACGCACTTACACCCAGTAACACAGACACACACTTGCACCAAGTAACAAAGACATACACTGACACCAAGTAACAAAGACATACACTTACACCATGTAGCAAAGACATACACTGACACCAAGTCACAAAGACATACATAGATACCCAGTAACACAGACACGCACTTACACCATGTAACAAAGACATACACTGACACCAAGTAACAAAGATAGACAATTACACCAAGTAACAAAGACATACACTTACACCAAGTATTTTGACATACACTGACACCAAGTAACAAAGACATACAGTGATACCCAGTAACACAGACACACACTTACACCCAGTAACACAGACACACACTTGCACCAAGTAACAAGGCATACACTGACACCAATTAACAAAGACATACACTTACACCATGTAGCAAAGACATACACTGACACCAAGTCACAAAGACATACATAGATACCCAGTAACACAGACACGCACTTACACCATGTAACAAAGACATACACTGACACCAAGTAACAAAGATAGACAATTACACCAAGTAACAAAGACATACACTTACACCAAGTATTTTGACATACACTGACACCAAGTAACAAAGACATACAGTGATACCCAGTAACACAGACACACACTTACACCCAGTAACACAGACACACACTTGCACCAAGTAACAAAGACAAACACTTACACCAAGTATTTTGACATACAGTGACACCAAGTAAGAAAGACATACACTGGGACCCACTAACACAGACACACACTTACACCAAGTAACAAAGACATACAATGACACCAAGTCACAAATACACACACTGACACCCAGTAACAAAGACATGCATTGACACCAAGTCACAAAGACATACACTGATACCCAGTAACACAGACACACAGTTACACCAAGTAACACAGACATACACTGATACCCAGTAACACAGACACACACTTACACCAAGTAACAAACACATGCACTGACACCAAGTCACAAAGACACACACTGACACCCAGTAACAAAGACATACACTGACACAAAGTCACAAAGACATACACTGATACCCAGTAACACAGACACACACTGACACCAAGTAACACAGACACACACTGACACCCAGTAACACAGACACACACTTACACCAAGTAACAAAGACATACACTGACACCAAGTAACAAAGACATACACTTTCACCAAGTAACAAAGACATACACTGACACCAAGTAACAAAGACATACACTGATACCCAGTAACACAGACACACACTTACACCAAGTAACAAAGACATACACTGATACCAAGTAACACAGACATACGCTGACACCCAGTAACCAAGACATACACTGACACCAAGTAACAAAGACATACATTGATACCAAGTCACAAAGACATACACTGATACCCAGTAACAAAGACATACACTTACACCAAGTATTTTGACATACACTGACACCAAGTATCAAAGACATCCGTTGATACCCAGTAACACACACACACACTTACACCCAGTGACACAGACACAAACTTACACCAAGTAACAAAGACATACACTGACACCAAGTAACAAAGACATACACTGACACCAAGTAACAAAGACATACACATACACCATGTCGCAAAGACATACACTGACACCAAGTCACAAAGACATACATAGATACCCAGTAACACAGACACGCACTTACACCATGTAACAAAGACATACACTGACACAAGGTAACAAAGACATACACTGACACCCAGTAACACAGACACACACTGACAACCAGTAACACAGACACACACGGACACCAAGTAGCAAAGACACACACGGACACCAAGTAGCAAAGACACACACATACACCAAGTAACACAGACTCACACTGACACCCAGTAACACAGACACACACTGACACCAAGTAACAAAGACATACACTGACACCAAGTAACAAAGACATACACTTACAACAAGTAACAAAGACATACACTGACACAAAGTAACAAAGACATACACTTACACCATGTAGCAAAGACATACATTGATACCAAGTCACAAAGACATACACTGATACCCAGTAACACAGACACACACTGACACCAAGTAACAAAGACATACACTGACACCAAGTAACAAAGATAGACAATTACACCAAGTAACAAAGACATACACTTACACCAAGTATTTTGACATACACTGACACCAAGTAACAAAGACATACACTGATCCCCAGCAACACAGACACACACTTACACGCAGTAACACAGACACACACTTGCACCAAGTAACAAAGACATATACTGACACCAGGTAACAAAGACATACACTTACACCATGTAGCAAAGACATACACTGACACCAAGTCACAAAGACATACATAGACACCCAGTAACACAGACACGCACTTACACCATGTAACAAAAACATACACTGACACCCAGTAACACAGACACACACGGACACCAAGTAACACAGACACACACTGACACCCAGTAACACAGACACACACTTACACCAAGTAACGAAGACATACACTGACACCAAGTAACAAAGACATACACTGACACCAAGTAACAAAGACATACACTTACACCAAGTAACACAGACATACACTGACACCAAGTAACAAAGACATACACTGATACCCAGTAACACAGACACACACTTACACCAAGTAACACAGACATACACTGACACCAAGTAACAAAGACAGACAATTACACCAAGTAACAAAGACATACACTTACACCAAGTATTTTGACATACACTGACACCAAGTATCAAAGACATACACTGACACCAAGTAACAAAGACATACACTGATACCCAGTAACACAGACACACTTACACCAAGTAACAAAGACATACACTGATACCCAGTAACACAGACAGACACTTACACCAAGTAACACAGACATACACTGACACCAAGTAACACAGACACAAAATGACACCTAGTAACAAAGACATACACTGACACCAAGTAACAAAGACATACATTGATACCAAGTCACAAAGACATACCCTGATACCCAGGAACACAGACACACACTGACACCAAGTAGCAAAGACATACACTGACACCAAGTAGCAAAGACATACATAGATACCCAGTAACACAGACACGCACGTACACCATGTAACAAAGTCATACACTGACACCAGGTAACAAAGACATACACTGACACCCAGTAACACAGACACACACTGACACCCAGTAACACAGACACACACTTACACCAAGTAACGAAGACATACACTGACACCAAGTAACAAAGACATACACTTACACCAAGTAACAAAGACATACACTGATACCCAGTAACACAGACACACTTACACCAATTAGCACAGACGTACACTGACCCCAAGTAACAAAGACAGACAATTACACCAAGTAACAAAGACATACACTTACACCAAGTATTTGACATACACTGACACCAAGTAACAAAGACATACACTGATACCGAGTGCACAGACATACACTTACACCAAGTAACACAAATACTCACTTCCACCAAGTAACAAAGACATACACTGACACCAAGTAACAAAGACATACAATTACACCAAGTAACAAAGACACACACTGACACCAAGTAACACAGACATACACTGACACCAAGTAACAAAGACACACACTGTTACCCAGTAACACAGAAACACACTCACACCAAGTAACAAAGACATACACTGATACCAAATAACACAGACAAACACTTACACCAAGTAACACAGACACACACTTACACCAAGTAACAAAGACATACACTGACACCAAGTAACACAGACATACACTGACACCAAGTAACACAGACATACACTGACACCAAGTAACAAAGACATACAAATACAGCAAGTAACAAAGACACACACTTACACCAAGTAACACAGACATACACTGTCAACATGTAGCAAAGACATGCACTGATACCCAGTAACACAGACACACACTTACACCAAGTAACAAAGACATACACTGATACCCAGTAACACAGACACACACTTAAACCATGTAACACAGACGTACACTGACACCAAGTAACAAAGACATACATTGCCACCAAGTAACAAAGACATACACTTACACCAAGTAACACAGACACACACTGACACCCAGTAACAAAGACATACACTGACACCAAGTAACAAAGACATACATTGATACCATTTCACAAAGTCATACACTGATACCCAGTAACACAGACACACACTGACACCAATTAACAAAGACATACACTGACA